>NC_067473.1:124319908-124619908 GCF_947179515.1 Apodemus sylvaticus | reverse complement strand
AGGGAAAACCAGAGGCGCGGAGGCACGGAAGAGTGGTTGTAGAGAGAGGCTGATCTCCACTTGCTCATTCTCAACAGCCCACAGAGTTCTCAGCTCTGAGAGTGGGAGAATTTGGCATTTCAATATGCAGAGAGGGAGGAGGCATGCAAAGCCAGAAATGTCCTGTGTGGGTTGCTAGCCTTCCCTGAGCACTAGAATACCCAGCAGGCAGCCTGGGAAGGAGAAAGCTACAGGCCACAAGAAGACTCCCCCAGCTCCAGTCCCAGCACCTCCCACCCCCCACTGTCCAGGGAAGCCATTTCCTTAAGCTAGGGTTCACTGCTGTTTGGAGGATCTTCCAAGACCCTTTGTGCCATCCAAACCCCCCACTGATCCCCTTTCCAGAAGTTCTGGAAATCGCTGTTCACACGAGTCAAAGAGTACCAACCTGAAGGAAAATCTTAGTAAATCTAACAAACTGGACTTTGCCACCTGTCCTTAATATACCAATTAAGCAAGAGTCTTAAAAAGCAAAGAATGGGAATTTACTCAATGTGGCCATGTTGAGAAGAGGAGCGATTAAAGAAGCCCTGTTATCTCCCAGGCAACCTCGGAGGCTCTGATGTGAGGTCTGGGTTTCAGCAGAGAGAAAGAAATAGGCTCAGTTTAGCAATTCTGCCACAGTGTGATCCACGGTGTGATCCTCCCGATCACTGACCCATCCTGTCTGCTCAGCTTCCGCCTCTCCTTCAAGGTAATCTGACGAACAGCTGGAACCCTGTGAAATCTGTTTTCAAGAGGCCATTTCCTGCTGTGGCTGGCTCAGTGCCCCATTCCTGGGAATTCCAATTTTGGGGAATTCCAATTATTGTCTCAAGAATCTGACCGCCAAAGACAGGGATAGCAGTGTCTCTTTAGACTCCCCTAATGCTCGTCCCGGCAGTTACAAATTCACAAGGGCTCCCTGGCTGTGGAGAGAGCTGGAAAGAATTACTTTGATATCTAGTCGAAGTATGTAGTTCCTATACGTGCACAATTTGGATGGCCAGGGGACACGTAGAGATGATTGGAGATATTTTGTTATCATACTGGGAGAGGCGTTTGTGCTGTTAGCATCTGCTAGTGCTCCCCAGCATCCTCCCACAAGGCACACAGAGGTCCTCCTCAGTAGGCAATCAGCCAGCCACAGTGCCACCAGTGGCGAGGTTGAGAAAGGTTGCCCTTAGCCAAATTTTAGGAATTCCCTGGAACCTTGCAACTGGAAAATACTTCAAAAATATTAACAATTTAATTTTGTACAAGATATAATTTTAGACAAGCATGCATTTATTCCTCTAACTCCCAACTTGCTGGTTTGAATATTTCTTTGAAATGTTTAGTGTATCAGTTTCCCTTTATGTTTATTTGTTTTATCAGACTGCTCACAAAACAGTCTGTTTAACTCCTCTGTCAGAGCACCCAGGGTTCTCTGAGAAAAACATATGACATCTACAGCTGTCTTGGTTTGGTTATATATTCATACTGTCACGTGGCCTCATTAAATTTTTAGCCTCAGATGAAGATCCAAAGTCTATCCCTTGACTCAGAGGGCATTCATTCTTCAGAGGGTGTTTGGGGATTAATTAGTTAACTTTAGCAAGGAACTTTGAAGATAGCAAGTACATTCTGCATTCTAACATCATTGGGCAAATAGGCACCTTTTAGACATTATTTCTGTGAGGCTTTGGTCCTGCCCGTCCCCTCACTTGCTCGAACAGTTCTCTGGGAAGAAGGGTATGGAAGTTGGCAGTGGCCAGCAGCTGAAAATCAGGAGCCTTATTGAAGACTGCTAGTTGAAGAGTCTCCTTATATGATGAGAAAAACACTCCAAGAGAAGTTAAAAGCCCTTTGTAGTGACGGAAGACTTCTGAAATGCAGTAAGTGAACCAGAAACACCACCTGATCTCTCATTTGTAATCATCTTATCGATCAGCCCCAACTCTTTCCTTTTCTCCCTTACAAATTGCAGAGCCTGGTCAGGGACCGCTCAAAACCCTCCCTTAAAAAAAAAAAAAAAGCCAAAACCCACAGACATTCACGATATTGTAGCCTTCATGCAGATGTTTTCATTCTCTCTATGGGGAGGATGCCCATGAATGCAGGTGTCCTCAGAAGCCATAGGCAAGAGACTCTCTGCAGCTGAAGTTACTGGTAGTCGTGAGCTCTCCGATGTGCTGAGAATTGACCTCAGGTCCTCTGCAAGAACAGCGCATGCTAGTAACCATGGAGCCCTCTCTCCAGCCCCCCAGGGCAGACTTGACCTTTCAAAAATATTTACTTATTTAATTTTTAACAACAGAAAGAAATTTATTTTTATTTTATGTGTATGTATATGTGGTTGTGGTTCACCTATGACACCTATGCTTGGGGACCACAGAGGCCTGAAGAAAACATCAGATGCCCTGGAACTAGAGTTATGGGTGACTGTGGCTGCTATGTAAGTGTTGGGATCTAAAAATTCCTTTTCCTTACAGTCTTAATTTTATAGCCATTATCTGCTGCATTTGCAAAATCCTTTTGATTTGGGCAAATGCAATTTGAAAAGCACCCACTGTGTGTCAGGTACTGTGTTTGGAACCTATCCCATCCTCCAACACCTGGTGTTGTCCAGTTGACATATACCAGCATGGACGTGTCCTTGAGGTTACCCTCTTGATCATGGTCACCAAGCTGCGAAATGAGAATCATGATCTAGTTGTTTGAAAGTTAGCACTGTATTATTTCAGCATCTCAAGCTAAGACAAACTTGTGCATCCCCTTTTCCTTCTTGGCTTTCCTCCCCATAGGAGTTGAATAGGAAGGTAGCACACTTGTCTGTTTTCAGATAAAGGCAGGAATGATAGGAATGATAGGCTTGGTACCTTTCTCCTGTTTCCCAGCACAGGGGAAAATGGCTTCCATGCAGAGTCCTTGACCATGGACTCACCAGCGCCACCTACCAGAATCTGCTTAGTACTGCAACCTTCTTTCTTGAGGCTGCCCTGGATGAGTCCTTCCCTGCCTCCCTTTGGTTTGGGTGGATCATTCATCAAGCCCAAACCAGCACTCTCTGTTCCCCTTGCTGTCTCCTTGTCCCTGTGTGCCTTGTAAGCACTAGTTGCTCTGCAGGGAATCAACTTAGGCATCCTTTTCACACACACACACCCCCCGTCAGTGACTTCATCTCTTTCTCAGGTTTAGATCAGTGGTTCCTAAACTTTGTTGGGGATTAGAATCACCGTGGGAGCCTTTAAAAGTCCTAGACTGCTCTATAGATGAATTAGCTCAGCAGCGCTGATAATCAGGACATTTTTCACTTTATTTTTTCAAAGCTCTCTGGATGATTCTAAAGTGCAGTCAGACGTGAGACCCAGACACATGAGTCATGTCCTGTGTGTTCTTGGGTGACAACTTATAAACTCCTTCTGCCGCATGAGGCCTGTATCTCTCTACCTGTTTCCAGTTTCCCCCAGACCCTGAATGTCCAAATTTAGCAAGTGAAAATACAGAGGGTCCAGTCACATTCGTGTTTCTCATTGGACACGCACTAAAAAAGTATTGGCTGTTTACCCAAAATGCCTGCTGTGCCACATCTGGCAACCCTGCCAAGGAGACCATGACCTCTCTGATAGTCAGAAAGGCTTTCCTGTGAACCCAGGGGCTTAGCTTGGCCTTAACTTTTTCTGACACATCTTCCTCTGTCCCTTTGATTCCTTCTCTGTGAGGATGGACCACTTCACACATCTTTCCTCTGCTCGTGCTGATTCCTTGGTCTATTCTCATCACCTGGGTCTTTGAGGATTTTACAGCGACAGGACTGGACCCTTTGTGTCTGCGTTCCACTCTCCTTCCTCTGATGAGCCAGGTTCCGTTATTTCCCAAAATATCCTCATGAAACACTGAACTGATTCTGCCCTTGGACCTGTAAAGGCCACTCAACGATGAAGGACAATGCAGAATGTACTCCTCTAGAATGGAAATTTCAGCAGGGCTCCCTAGCAGAGCCCAGGTACTGGGAGCAATCTAAGAAAACCGTGTATCCTGACATGTATCTGCACTAGATTCTACTTAGATTGGGATACCCGATCTTTCCTAATAAACTTCTAACCATTCAAAGAAATCAGAAAACGTGCCTTCCCAGAGTCATTCTTGCTGATTTCTATTTACATTTCCTGAAGACCTTTCTAAAACAGTTTCTTCTTGCTTAAATCCATCCTCCCCATCTTCCCCAACATGTCACACCTGGAATTTGTGTAATAGGTTTCTAATTGGTACTATTGCTTCCAGCTCGTGCCCTCCTGATGTGATTGTGTGTGTTGCATAGGTTTATAGTGTGTTTGTGTGTGTGTGTGTGTGTGTATGTGTGTGTGTGTGCGTGTGGGTGCAAACACACAGGTCCTTCCTCATTTGTTTTCCACCTTAATTTTTGAGACAGGGTCCTTCCCTGAACCTGGAGGGTGCCACTTTGGGGAAGCTGGCTGGTGCGGGGTCCACTTTCCTAGCACAGGGATTATAGCTGTGTGTCAGGCTCTGCATTTCACACAGGTGCTGGTAATCAAAGCTTAGACCGGAACTCTTCTGCAGCATGCACTTTATAGGCTGAGCCATCTCCCTAGCCCAATAGGCTGAGCCATCTCCCTAGCCCAAGGTGACCATTCTAAAGTAGGTTGGCTCTTGTTACCAATGTGGCTGTGTGGTTGGTTCCTTCCCCATAGTCCCTAGCTTTCCCCAACACATACTGCTTCATAGCACACTAGCAAAGATTGTTCTAGTCAGAAGCTGAATTTTTGTGCCCATGGGCTCTTAGTGAACAATGGAACCAGCTCTTTCCATGTAAGTAGCAAGTTGACACTGCTGGGGAATTAAACACCAACTCAACAGCCTTAACAAATGTGGCAAGTCCTGGGTGTACAGTCCCACTGTTTCTCTAAGTTCCCCCATTTAGATGCAATTGCATGAAGTGGCTCTTTGCTTGTTAGTTCTCCATGCACTCATTTGTCATAGATCTTTCCTGTGTAACTCTGTTGCCCTTTCCATTAGTAAGACAATAACTACTCAAGTCAACTGCTCACTTTGGGAGCCTTAACTCAAAGCCTGTCTGTGGAAGAAGCTCTTATTCATATTTGTTTTTATGTTAGCTCATTAACATAAACTTACCCAGTGATGGGGAAGCATGAAACTTGAAAGAATGCATAGATTCAAGAGGTTCATGAGTCTACAAGACTGGCCTTTCTCTTCCTTACTGAAGTCCCAGCTTGAAACTCTGGAGATGACTTGTCACAAACTCTTTGGGGCATGCTGACACAGCTTCCAGCCCCTTTCAAGTGTCCCTTCAACCACAAAAGAGGAGACTTGGGAATCAGGTTATATTCAACAACCTCAGTCATAGATGACTGAGCTGAGTGGCCAGCAGACTCAGACTAGACTAATAAAATCAATATCATCAGGAATATGGGGTTAATAATGAAACATTCCAGTTCAGACACAGACAGGGGGCTGGGGAGATGGCTTGCTCATAAAGTGCTTGCTGTACAAGCGTGAAGACCCGAGTTCGAATCCCCAGCCCCCACATTAAAGAGTGGGGAGTGGCAGTGTACACCTGTCATCTTAGGGCTGAGGAGACAGGAGGATTCCTGGGGCTAACTGATCAACCAGCATAAGAAACTGCTGAGCTCCAGGCTCAGCAAGAGACTCTTGTCTTAAAAAAATTATGTGGAGTGCAATTGAGGAAGACATTCAATGAGGTATTCCACCCTTAATCTTCACATACAGAGGTGTGCATGTGTGCATGCACATTTACACACACACACACACACCCATGTGCATACTACTGTCTTAGCTTTAACCATCAACTAGACACAGCCCAGACCCACCTGAGAAGGGAGTCTCACCCGAGGGATTACTCAGCGTTGACTAGCCTGCAGGGATTGTCCTGATTATTGGTTGATATAGAGCACAGAGCACTCAGCCTACTGTGTGTGGTGCCATCCCTAGGCAGTGGCTCTCAGAGGTGTAAGGAAGCTGGCTGAAGCCGGGCGGTGGCGGCACACCCCTGTAATCCCAGCACTCTTGGAGGCAGAGGCAGGCAGATTTCTGAGTTCGAGGCCAGCCAGAGTGAGTTCCAGGACAGCCAGGGCTACACAGAGAAACCCTGTCTCGAAAAAACCAAATCCAAAAAACCAAAAAAAACCCCAAATAATAATAAAATAATAATAATAATAAAGAAAGAAAGAAAGAAAAAGAAAGAAAGAAAAGAAAGAAAGAACGCTGGCTGAGCACACTCTGCGTGAGAGAATGGCGCCGAGCAGCCGCCTTCCTTCACGACTCCCTCTGCATCTCTTTCTTTGGCTGTGAAGTGAATTTCCTGGTTGGAAGTGATGCTGTCTGAAACAGTGAGGGGTTTGCCTCCCCAGTTTTGCTCTGATTTCCATCAGTCATGGGCTGTAACCTTTCAGCTGAAATGTACCCTTTCTCCCCTAAGTTGCTTTTTGGTCATAGTAGTTGTCATAGCAACAAAATGAATTTCCCTCTCCTTCCCCTCATCGCTCTCTCTCTCTCTCTCTCTCTCTCTCTCTCTCTCTCTCTCTCTTTCACACACACACACACACACACACACACACAAAGGAAAGAAGAGAGTGCCATCTCTGTCCCTGACTGTGTTTCCACTCCTTCTTGAAGCTCAGCTTCCATTCCCCACGGCTTCTGAGAGGCAGCCACCGTGCTCTAATGCTAGGTTTTTCTGTCCCAGTGCTGTGGCTTCCTCAAGATGGCTTCCGGTACTTAAAACTAAAGGGTCCTCATGAATACAATTCCTATGGAGCTTGCTACAAAAGAAAAGAAATATCCTTTGCTGTACTTTGCTGGTGGAACATTTTGTCTAGACCACTCAGATGGCCAACAGTAAGAGCTCAGAGCCGAGCTTGGGCTGCTGGGTAAAGCTGTGTACAGAGGCTCCAGGCTCTGTTTTTGTTTTCTAAGGAACTTTCTTTGTTGATTTTCTCTCTGTAACCGGACAACTGGACACTTCGGTGCTACTTCACTTCTTAAAGTACGGTATCTCTGATCTCTGCAGCACCATGGATCCTCTACCTCGGAAATGACACTTCTTTGTCACATGGTCAAATAGAAGGAAACAAGCAATGGCTTTTAGCTATTTAAAAAATGCGATACATTTAGATACAAATCTTCAAAGAATCTGAGGATGTATTGATTTTTTTTCCTCTAGTTTCCTCCTAAGTGACTTGCTAGCACTGAGAGAGTGTGCCAGTAATGAGCTGGTACTGGAGTGGTCTGGTGACAACCTGACTCACTGAGGACCCCAGTTAATGACTTCTCTGTACTCAGTATTTTGCCGACTAGATGAGTCTTGCTTCAGTATGCCCCTGACCTAGTCTATAACTTACTGTAGCCAAGACAATGCAGTAGAAATGACAGACTGACAGCTCCACACTTCTGTCTCTAGAGGCTGGAGCAAGCCATTCCCTCTCCGAAGGCTTGCTCTTGCTCATATTTGGGCTTTAGCCCGACAGTAAGGACCATCTAGAGATTAGAAACCATGTAGAACAGAACCAAATTATTCTAGCCAAAGCCAGCCCCAGCTAAACTGCCAGCTCTGCAGAAATATGAGCAAGGCCCGTCCAGATCGGAGGCCAGTGGACTTTGGAGTAATAGTTAATGACTGTGGTTTGAAACCATAGTTTGGAACCATATGTCTTCGTGTGTTTATTAAATGCTGTAGTAGTGAACAATGTAGCTCAATCTTCCCTCAGCTGGGATTACACATGCTTAAGTCCCCAACGTGGACCCTGGAAGAAGACAATACAGACCTGCCAATAGATGTGGAGGTTGTATTCCAGTGACGGATTCAGTATGGGCCTACATTGCATGTACGAAGACCATGCTCCAGGGGTTTCATATCCTGGGAGATTTTGCTCCATGGCAGTGGTTAGCAAATGATAGCCTGTAAGCCCAATTCCTTGGTCAGTCTTGACAAAGTTTTATTGGAATACAGTCACAGTGATTTGTTCCATGGTGGCTTTTTTTTTTTTAATGCATTGGAAGAACTGTCTAGTTGTGACAGATTGGGGCTTGTAAACTCTAAACAATGTACTCTGGCCTTTTACACAAGTGCCTGTGAGTACTTGCTACAGAGCATCTAAACCGCGGATTCCATGCACTAATAATTGGACCTTACACGGAGTATGAAATCCCGCTGCCAAGTCAGGGGAGATGAGTACTGCAAAAAAGAAGAAACCCCCTGAAGGGGCAGAGGCATGGCGGGATCCGAACAACACCATGAGGCTCAAGGTGTGTGCGCCCCAAGGAGAGCAGCAGGGAGCTATTTAATTAAACACCAACATATCCCCCCCCCCAACTTAAGGGCACAGTTTGTTCTAAATATAAGTGGCATCTTTAACTCCTTCAAAGTCACTTTCCTCTGCTCTAGCTTATGACTTGTGATCCTCTCTAGGGTGTAACTTTTTGAGGGAAGGAAGAAACCATGGAGAAAAAAATATGGCAAGTTTGGTTCTGATGGCTTCTGCCACTGACGAATTATCTAATAAATAAACAGAGGGAGACGACTGGAAACTAAAGCTTCTCACTCACATTGGATCCCAGATAATGAAAATACTTCCTCCCACAGGCAAACTTTTCCATCTTAGTGTGAAATTATTGAGAGCAAATGACAAGAATGACTGACAGGGGATAGCATATTCTTCCTAGGTTTATCTTAATTGAAATGTATGAGGGAGATACATAATTTAAAGGAGTCGTTCACATGCCTTTGTAATGTAAATAGCTTCGTGCTGTGAGTGTCACATGTGACTGCTGTCTCTTCTTGTCTCACTGAAACATTGTCTTGTGTCAAGCGTACGCATCACACCCAAGTCAGTCCAGAGCACTGACTGCGTGCTGTCCCCACCCAACCTCCCGGGCCTGCCCTATGGTGGCTACCTACTGAACTGCCCATCCTCACTCAGCCGTGGTCTGACTTCTACTCATTTCTCTTAAAATATTCAGATTCTGTCCATTCATTCATCCAGCAAATTGTGACCCACGTAACAACTTCTCTATGACACTGTGGCCCCAGCAGCTCTTGCCTAGATGTCCAGACCACAGGCCTATGCCTTTCTACCATGCCTGGTTCTCACAGAGGCCAGGATGATCCTCTGAAGAGGAAAATTGAGTCAAATCCCTTCCTGCCAAATCTCGCAGTAGCCTTTCTTGATGCTCCGACTCCAGCCTTCTCACAGTCAAGTGTTGGTGGGCCAGCCGTGCCTGTTTCCCCATGTTGCTCTTTTGATGGGTTTCTTCCTGCTGACTTCAGAGTCCAGCCCTACACACTCCCTAATCGCCTGCATTATTCCTAACTGCGCTCCCATAGCCCTCACTATAAATGTCTCCAGTGCGCTCTCCTTTGCATATCAGGCCTTGTTTGTAGTCATCTTGTGTTAGCAGCTCTGGGATGTAGGGAGAGGTCAGGCATGCTCACAAACACCCTACTTGACCCAGAAAGCCCCCATAACAGAGATGTCCTGGCCCCGGGCAGTAGTCCTTAGGCTAAGAAACCTTGCTCCACCTCAGTCCTCCAAAGTTTCCTCCCATGAGAAAAATGTAAACTCACACTTTCCAATGTGTCTTTCCCCATCCTCCTACTCCTCAGCAGCAATAAGAACACACACCTCTGGTTTTGTCCCTCCTCCCTGGCTGGCTCACTGCTGATTCCCTTGGTGTGTAGCACAGCGGCCTAACACATAAATCCTTTGATGCATGCGGCTGTATCCTGAAGCCTGCCTCGCACCCACAGTTGTGCAGACTACCGAGAAAAACCTGCTTATCTGCTTATCAGTCCTTTAAGCACTTCAGGATCATACATGCAAGCACATATAGAGATCATGCATGCAAGCACATATAGAGATCATACGTGCAAGCACACATAGTATAAGCAAAGGATCTTGTGCTGGTTATAAAGTAAATCTCACTTTACGGGATGTCCATGCACCAAGATGTCATAGGGGAAACCCATTCTGCATTTAATACAACCTTTTTTTAAAATGTAGTTAACAGTTAAGGAAGACTCACAAAGTCAACCTCTGACCTGCACATGCACATGCACACATGAATGCACACACGGATAGACATATGAACACACACAAAGGCTGCTTTAACAACATGCTCCTGCTTCTTCCTTTCAAGTTGGTATGCCCCGTTGACCACCTTTCCTGTGTAGAAAGCCTAGCCCCACTATCAGCCAGGTCCTGTCATGCAGTGCCCACTGCTCATTTCTTATACATCTGTGACCTTTCTTCCTAATCCCAGTGTGGCTGTTGTGAGTTGGAAACTCTGGGTAGCCCGATGCCCTCACCCATGGGACAGGCCCCCACCCTTTCAGCACACCCCACAGTCAATATCGGATTAAAGCCTTATTTTATCTCAAGTTCTCTGTCGATTTTTCTCTTGGACAGAATTACCAGTCTTCCTCAGCCCCAGTTTGACAATAATGCAACCTTGAAATGATTATCCCAATTTAAAGGTAGTATAGATTCCTGGCTCATTTTTATGAACATAAACTTGTGTGCCCTTTGTTCTTAAAAACCATGTATGGGTCTCTTGCCAGGCATCCTCATTAGCTTGACATCATCTTTAAACCCTGCCTGGCAATCCCTGATGCCCAGGGAAGACAGGGCAACCTGGAAGTCCAGCTACTTCCTTAAGAGCATCCAATTCCTGCATGATTATCCAAGATACTTCACTGTGGGAGGAGACAATGGGGCCTCCAGGCAGATGCAGCGAACTGGTGCTGGTGGGCAAGAACACCAAGATATGCAGCCCATGGGGGGGGGGCGGGGCATGTGGAAAAGAACCCAGCTCTGGAGAAACTGCTGCCTCACATCCAGGGGAACATGGGCTTCGTGTTCACCCAGGAGGAGCTCACTGAGATTAGGGACATGCTGCTGGCCAATGATGTGCTGGCTCCACCTGGGCTACTGTCATCACCCAGAATGAGGTCACTGTGCCAGTTTAGAACATTGGTCTGGGGCCAGAGAAGACCTCTTTCTCTCAGGCATTAGGAATCACCACTAAAATCTCCAGAGGTACGACTGAAATTCTGGGTGATGTACAGCTGATATAAACTGGAGACAAGCAGGAGCCGGTGAAGCAACACCACAGACCACGCTGAATATCTGCCCCCTTCGGCTGATCATCTAGGTGTTTGACAGAGGTGGCCTTTACAACCGGAAGTGCTTGACATCACAGAGCTGACTTCTGCACTCCTGCTTCCTAGAAGGTGTCCCAAATAGAGCCACCGTTACCCTACTACTGACTCAGCCACACACTGTATCATCAGTGGATACAAGTGGGTCCTGGCTTGGTCTGTGGAGACTGAATATACCTTCCCACTTGCTGAAAAGGTAAGGCCTTCTGGGCTGATCCATCTGCATTTCTGGCTGCTGTCTCTGTGGCTACTACCACCAGGGCTGCAGCCCCAGCAGAGGCTGAAGCAAAGGAAGAGTTGGAAGAATCAGATGAGGGTATGGGATTTGGTCTCTTTGACTAACCCCCCCTCTCATAGCAACCAACTCAGCCAGCTTGATAAACAAAGAAATAAAGGCTTACGTCTCTTAAAACAACAACAAAATGGCTAAGATTAAAAATTCAGGGGACAGCAGATGTTGGCGAGGATGTGTAGAAAGAGGAACACTCCTCCACTGCTGGTGGGGTTGCAAATTGGTACAACCACTCTGGAAATCAGTCTGGCGGTTCCTCCGAAAACTGGGCACCTCACTTCCAGAAGATCCTGCTATACCACTCCTGGGCATATACCCAGAGGATTCCCCACCATGTAATAAGGATATATGCTCCACTATGTTCATAGCAGCCCTATTTATAATTGCCAGAAGCTAGAAAGAACCCAGGTATCCCTCAACAGAAGAGTGGATGCAAAAAATGTGGTATATATACACAATGGAGTACTATTCAGCCATTAGAAACAATGAATTCATGAAATTCTTAGGCAAATGGATGGAGCTAGAGAACATGATACTAAGTGAGGTAACCCAGACTCAAAAGATGAATCATGGTATGCACTCACTAATAAGTGGATATTAACCTAGAAAACTGGAATACCCAAAACATAATCCACACATCAAATGAGGTACAAGAAGAACGGAGGAGTGGCCCCTTGTTCTGGAAAGACTCAGTGAAGCAGTATAGGGCAAAACCAGACTAGGGAAGTGGGAAGGGTTGGGTGGGAAAACAGCGGGAGGGAAGGGGGCTGATGGGACTTTCGGGGAGTGGGGGTCTAGAAAAGGGGAAATCATTTGAAATGTAAATAAAAAATAAATAAACAACAACAACAAAAAACCCAAACAAAAACCAAACCTAATCAACCGACTAAACAAAAAACCATGCATGAACTTTAAAAAAAAATGAATTCCTTTATTTTTGCCATGTAGACTTGTCTGCATCTCGAGATGACTTCAAATTTTATTTTTTCAGAGATGTGACTTTCTGTATTTGGCATTAGGCACTTTAATTTTGGACTATGACCATTTCTCTGCTTTACGCCTACACTCCCTTCCCTGACAGTCATATGCACACATGCACGTTGACTGCACATGCACCACACTCAATAAAAAGCCACCATTCCCATGGAAATGGTCTAAATGGGAGCTAGCTGGTTAGCAGGAGCCCCCAGCTGGAGACCCCCAGTGTTACCAAATGATACCAACCTCTCCCTTGGAAATGGGCCACAAGCTTGGCCATG
Source organism: Apodemus sylvaticus (assembly GCF_947179515.1). Taxonomy (NCBI): domain Eukaryota; kingdom Metazoa; phylum Chordata; class Mammalia; order Rodentia; family Muridae; genus Apodemus; species Apodemus sylvaticus. The sequence continues at coordinate 124,607,142 of NC_067473.1, read as the reverse complement.
AGCCCCACAGGCCTTATCAGTTTTGTGCTCTGCTGTCTACTCCTTAATGAAATCACTGTGTTTGGCAGCCCCTCAGCAGGCGCCTGAGTACTTCAGCTTCTCACTGGATTTCCTGTTGACCTTGACCTCCTTGGCTCTGACTGGAAAAGTAGCTTGCAGACTTTCTTGTGCGACTTCACCCTTGCCTCCTCCAGATTCCCTCTTAGGACACAACAAACACACACATCTCCTCTCTGTTATCCCACATTCCTGGCTGACTGTGTGTGTCACCTTGACATACACAAGACCATCAGAGAGTAAGGGACCTCACTTGAGGAAATGCCTCCATAAGATCCAGCTATAACACATTTTCACAATTAGTGATCCTGTGGGGAAGGCCCAGCCCATTGTGGGCGGTACCATCCCTGGGCTGGTGGTCCTGGGTTCTGTGAGAAAACAAACTGAGCAAGCCCTATGAAGCAAGCCATAAGGAGCATTCCTCCATGGCCTCTGCATCAGCTCCTGCCTCCGGGTTCCAGTCCTGCTTAAGTTCCTGTTCTGATTTTCTCCAATTATGGTTTATGATCTGGAAGTGTAAGTTGAATAAACCCTTTCCTCCCCAGCTGGCTTTTTGGTCACGTTGTTTTGTCACAGTAATGACGAATAAAACACCTACTGAAGTCTTCAGCTGGGGAGAAGCCCTGGGGCATCTGAGTCACATTCTAGCAGCAGCAGAGATGACTGTGAAATCTAAATGAGCAGCGCCCAGGAGAGACTGGTCCCTTTCATTCTCCATGAAATGGGACAGGAGGTAAGAGGGTGCAAAGCTGAAAGAACCAGCTATGGAATGTGGAGGAGGTTCAAGTTTTCTTTTACCACATGGTAAATCACTAAACCTTTCTGGGATTCACTTCCCACTCACTGCCTACCCCTGTCCTCTGACCACCTTCACTGAAACGGGAGTTATGGCATCTACCATTTTAGAGCTTACAGAAGGAGCTTAAATCCTTTAGCATCGAAGGATGTGGCTAACCCACATTAGGGACTTGTGGTGGTTCACATTGATTGTCAACTTTCGGGAATTTAGAGTCACCTAGGAGAGATCCCTGGGCATACCCATGAGAGATTATCTGGATGAGGTTAATTGAAGCACATTCACTTTCTGTGGACAGGGATGGCTGTGGGTGAGTGGGCAAGCACTGTGTCTCCTGGGCTGGATAAAAGGAGGATGTTGAGCTGAGGGGAGTGCTCATTTCTTTGAGTATAGACACTGTGAACAATGCTCCGCACGCCTGCTGCCCCAGGATGAATCTGACCCTTGAACCATGAGCCAAAATAAATCTGCTATGTCTTAAAGTTGCTTTTGTCAGACATTTGATCCCAGCAATATGAAAAATAATGGCTACAGGGCCATACTCATTTAACTGAGGATCTTAAGCTATGGGATATTTGTTCGCTGTGAGAACACCCATGATGTCTATTTTGTGTGAACACATTTCATAGCTGGGTTCTTGTTATGTGACAGTAGCTCCTATTTTCCTACCTGGGTCTTGGGAATTTTTTCTTTTTTTTTCTTTCTTTTTTTTTATTCGATATAATTTATTTACATTTCAAATGATTTCCCCTTTTCTAGCCCCCCACTCCCCGAAAGTCCCGTAAGCCCCCTTCTCTTCCCCTGTCCTCCCACCCACCCCTTCCCACTTCCCCATTCTGGTTTTGCCGAATACTGTTTCACTGAGTCTTTCCAGAACCAGGGGCCACTCCTCCTTTCTTCTTGTACCTCATTTGATGTGTGGATTATGTTTTGGATATTCCAGTTTTCTAGGTTAATAACCACTTATTAGTGACGGAATTTTTTCATTAAGGATTCTAAGATGTGTTTTTGGTGTGTACACTAGTATGGATCTCATCAACCATTTATCTGAGTGATAGTCTAGCCCAGTTCTTTGAGTCCTCCAGATGTAGTCTGTTCCCTCCCCATTAACCCATGTGCTGTGACTGCCTGTACCATGGTATTAAGAGGTGACCAAGTTATAAGGTCTCTGCTCCCATGAGTACATGACTATCTTTCTTGAGAGGGTGGGCGAAGTCTCTACCTATGAGTTGGGTACTCTGAAACTGGATCAGTTACTGTACAAGTGTGTTTTTGTGGAACACATTTTCCACTAGTGTTCTGGTGCCCCTGCGGTCACCTGTGGTCACTAGCACATCAGATCCTGCCACAGGACACACAAGAGAGGCTGGGATGTCATCCCTGGGGGACACAATTAAAAAATGAATGTTTCCAATGTGACTCCTTACCATGCTTTTGAATTCCACTACTGTGATCCCCTTCTTGTTTACAAATCCTTTAGACCCAGGTATGTGGTCTACAGAAAATGGACTAAGATGCCTATGGTTGTGTAGCTCAGCCCAGCCCATTCTGGATGCCCAAGAAGGCCAATTACCACTGGGTTTGAGAAACAACTACTTTTATATTTTTATTGAGTTTTAAAGTTTCAGAGCATCATATAACAGCAACATGTCTAACCTATTGGATACATACATATATCCAATATATAGGCAGTCACAGCACATGGGTTAATGGGGAGGGAATATATATATGTATGTATTATATATATATATATGTGTGTGTGTGTGTGTGTGTGTATGTGTGTGTGTGTGTAATTTTGTGCCTGATTTATAGATTAGGAAGATATGCCTTTCCCAGAGGAAAATTTCCAAAGGTTGGTTAGTGGATTGAAGCCAGATATCCACCTTTCCCAGCATCTTCCCCGGAGTGTACATGTGATAGTCTTCAGGTTTAGATTGAGGGGTGCTCTGCCTTCTAAGTGTACTATACTACACTCATCACCTTTAAAGTACTGTGCTTGCCTGGTGTGTGGGATGATATCACAAAGCCTTGTCCCTTCAGATCTGAGTAGTTTCTCTGGCTTGTCTCAGTTGGAGTCTATAATGTTCTGTCAGCAGAGGATGTCAGTGCCTTTTGACAGGGTTTGTGTGGACAGTGACAGTGTTGAGTGTGACAGCAGCCAGGATCTACTCAGGACTTTCAAAGGCACTGGGTAACTCCTCCTCAACTCTCTCTTAATGAACTTCATTCATATCGATGAAAAACTCCTGTGCGGATAGCATGCCCCTCACTCTGGGAAAGAAGATGGGGAAGCAATGTAACCTGTTCAGGGTCACTTAACAACATATGTAAAAAGGCAGGATCAAAATTCAGGTCCAAGAACCCATATACTGCCTTTGTAGTAGCAGCCTAAACTTTTAATGGACAAACCTATTCAACAACATTATTCTGCATGCTATATGTCCAGTACTCTAATAAGACCTGTCCCTGCTGGCCATACACACTAAAGTTCATGAGACTTCACTGAGGCACGCCATTCCAAATCTATCATCCAAGAGTTAATAGTAGAGAGGGATACAAGTAACTGTGAGACAGGAGCAGCTAACTTCACAATAGAGCCAGGGACTGCATCCTACAGAAATATAAGAAAAAGAAGCAGTTCTTAGAAGAATCAAAGGATGCTCCAAGGAAAATAATAGTTCCTTTACGTGCCCAAAAGAGGTGGTGTATTTTTAGAAACAGGTGTTGTTTTTTACATCTTTCCATGGCCGACACAGAGGAACAGGGAAGAGAGTGTCACTTTAACAAGGGCACTGGCGACATGGCTGCTGGGTAGGAGCAGGTTACTGCTTGTCCAGAGGATTCCCACTGGGTTCCACCACTCACACTGGGCAGCTTACAGCTGCCTGGAAGTGTAGCACCAGGGCACCCATGCCCCTCTACACATGTCCACAGGCTTCTGGCCACAGGTGGTGTACATTCAAGCACATACTCTACACAACGAAAAGGAAAACCAAAGTCTCAGAAAGTTGAATTGGCTACTGAAAGAAAGAGGCATACACGGTATTTTAAGTAGGGAAATGCTCCTTTGAGAGTCAACTTTGAGAGATCATTCTGATAAGTGAAAATTGGTTAGCCAAGGAGCAGTGGTAGGGAACACTAGTGGGGTATCATCAAAGTCCATTATTAAAAGGATGTAGGTATAGGGAGATAGCTTACTGCCTAAATCCCTTGCCTTAAAAGTTCTAGGATCAGAGATCAGGGCCTCAGAGGCTTCCTAAAAGCCAGTAGGCAAGTGACACTTCTGTGGTCCCAGCACAGCAGAGGCAGAGGAGCCTCTGAAGCAAGCTTCCTAACCAAACCAGATGACATTGTGAGCTTCCTATTCCAGAAGAGAGTCCGCCCCAGTGCAAAAGGTGGAGAGTGAGACAGAAAGAGACTGAATGCCACTCTTAGACTTCTACATGCATACATGTGCACATATGTCATATACATGTTCATGCTTGTCCTCTGACCGCTATTTGAACACACTATACACACACATACACACATGCACACATGCACACATACACATACATACATGCATCGCCACCATACACAGACACAAACACAACTATGGGGCCTGATCTAAGACTAGAAATTAACAGGCAAGGAAAGATAGTTTTGAGACACACTGGATGGAATTTGCTCTTTGGAAGGAAGATGGGAGAGATGGAGAGAGTGAATTGATGCTTTTTTCTCAAGCTTGGGGAGAACAAGTAAACAGTTTTTTGTCTCAACAGTACAGTAAGATGAGAGATTGAACAATAAGAACTACAGCTTTTGCTTTCATCTTAAGATATCTATATAGCGATGTCTAAAGGCATTTGAGTTTAAAGTTAGAAGGAACATTTACAGATTCTTTCATGATGCCCAAAATATGTATTATAGGTCAATGTCTCTGATGAGCCTGGATGCAAAATTCTCAAAATTGAAAGTCTCTTGACTTTCAAATCAAATTCAAGAGCACAGTAAAAGGATCATCCACCACACTCATTTCAGAGATGCAGGGCTGATTCAACATATGTAAGTTAATAAATATAAACTACCACATGGACCCAGGGATAGAAACAACATGATCCCCTCAATAGATGCAGAAAAGGCCTTTGACAAAATCTAACATCAATTCATCACAAATACCCTAGAGAACTTGGGCATACAGTTCACATATCTCAGGGCAATAAAGGCAAAAATGAGCAAGCATACAGTCAACATCTTGCATGCACCACCACCACATGGTATAGAGTTTGGAGTCTTAGCTAGAGCCAATAAGGCAAGTGAGGGAGACAAAGGGATACAAATAGGAAAGGAAGACATCTAAAAATCTTTTATTTGCAGATGATGTGATTTTAGACATAAAAGATCTCAACAATCCTATCACAGAACAGCTGATAAACATACATAGCAAGATAGCAGGATACAAAATTAACACACACACAAATTAACACCTTCCTACATAGAGACAACAAATATACCAAAAACGAAATCAGGGAGATAATACTATTCAAAATAACCTCAAAAAAAAAATCTTGGGATGAAAAAAATACAAGGAAGTGAAATATTATGAAAACTTTAACACCTACATATGCTGGCACACACAAAGAAACTCAAGGATAGCTTCTGGTTTCCACCTCTGGATTGGGAGCAGCCTGGGCCACACACCCTGTCCCCAAGCAGTGCAGAGGGCCAGTGGTGCATCCGGAGGCCAGCTGCAGGGAGGCAGCTTGCACTGGTGAGTCCGTCTGACCCGGCAGAGCAGAGGATCCAGTCCAGAGGCCTCTGGCTTGAGCCTTCTGGTCTCCACCTCTGGATCAGAGCAGCCTGGGCCCCGCACCCCTTCTCTAGGCAGTGCGGAGGGCCAGCAGTGCATCCGGAGGCCGGCTGCAGGATGACAGTTTGCATGGGTGAGTCCTGCATTGACAACAAGACCAACTAACACCAGTAAGATCTAGATGCCAAAAGGCAAACGTAGGAACGTTACTAACAGAAATCAAGGCAATATGGCAGCATCTGAACCCAATTCTCCATTAACAGCAAGTCCTGGATACCCCAACACACCAGAAAAACAAGATTTGGATTTAAAAATCACTGGTCATGATGCTGTTACAAGAACACATGAAGGACATAAATAAATCTCTTAAAGAAATTCAGGAGAAAAATGATCAAAAGCTGGAAGCCCTTACAAGGGAAACACAAAAATCACTTAAAGAATTCAGGAGAATATGGGTAAAAAGATAGTAGCCAATAAGGAGGAAATGCAAAAATCACTTAAAGAAATACAGGAGAACTTTGATCAACAGACAGAAGTCATGAAAGAGGAAACACAAAAATCTCTTAAAGAATTACAGGAAAACACAAACAAGCAAGTGAAGAAACTGAGCAAAAACACCCAGGATCTAAAAACAGAAGTAGAAACAACTAAGAAATCACAAAGGGAGACAACTTTGGAGATAGAAAATCTTGGGAAGAAATCAGGGGCCATAGATGCAAATATCAATAACAGAATACAAGAGATAGAAGAAAGAATCTTAGATGCCGAAGATACCATAGAAACCATGGACTCAACAGTCAAAGAAAATGCAAAATGCAAAAAGCTTGTAACCCAAAACATCCAGGAAATCCAGGACACAATGAGAAGGCCATACCTAAGGATTATAGGCATAGATGAGAGCAAAGATTTATAATTTAAAGGGCCAGCAAATATCTTCAATAAAATTATGGAAGAAAACTTCCCTAATCTAAAGAGAGAGATGCCCATGAATATACAAGAAGCCTACAGAACTCCAAACAGACTGGACCAGAACAGAAATACCTCCCGTCACATAATAATCAAAACAGCAAATGTACTAAACAAAGAAAGAATATTAAAGGCAGTAAGAGAAAGAGGCCAAGTAACATATAAAGGAAGACCTATCAGAATCACACCAGACTTCTCACCAGAGACTATGAAAGCTAGAAGATCCTGGGCAGATCTTATGCAGACTCTAAGAGAACACAAATGCCAGCCCAAACTACTATACCCAGCAAAACTCTCATTCACCACAGATGGAGAAACCAAGATATTCCATGACAAAACCAAGTTTACCCAATATTTTACCACAAACCCAGCCCTACAAAGGATAATAGGAAGAAAACACCAATACAAGGAGGGAAACTTCACCCTGGAAAAAGCAAGATAGTAACCTTCTTTCATCAAACCCAAAAGAAGATAACCAATCAAATATAAAAGATAACATTAAAAAAGGCAGGAAGTAATAATCACTATTCCTTAATATCTCTTAACATCAATGGACTCAATGCCCCAATAAAAAGACATAGACTAATGGACTAGATACATAAACAGGATCCTACATTTTGCTGCCTCATTGTCAAAGACAAACACTACCTTAGAGTAAACAGCTGGAAGACAATTTTACAAGCAAATGGTCTCAGGAAACAAGCCGGAATGGCCATTCTAATATCAGATATTAGGTTGACTTTCAACCTAAAGTCATCAAAAGAGGCACTGAGGGCTACTTCTTGCTGGTCAAAGGAAAAACACACCAAGAAGAACCCTCAATCCTGAACATCTATGCTCCAAATGCAAAGGCACCCTCATTCCTAAAAGAAACTTTACTAAAGCTCAAAGCACACATTGCACCTAACACAATAATTGTGGGTGCTTCAACACTGCACTTTCCTCAATGGACCCATCAGGAAAACAGAAACTAAACAGGGACACAGTGAAACTAATTGAAACTTTGGACCAATTATATATTATATATATATATATATATATATATATATGTGTGTGTGTGTGTGTGTGTGTGTATATATATATATATATATATATATATATATATATATATAAAACATTTCACCCTAAAATTTCACCCTAAAGCAAAAGAATATACCTTTTTCTCAGTACCTCATGGTACCTTCTCCAAAATCGACCATATAATTGGTTACAAGACAGACCTCCACAAATATAAGAAGATTGAAATAATCCCATGCCTCCTATCAGATCACTACGGAGTAAAAGTGGTCTTCAATAGCAACAAAAGCAACAGAAAGCCCACATACACATGGAAACCGAACAATACTCTACTCAATGATATCTTGGTCAAGGAAGAAATAAAGAAAGAAATCAAAGACTTTTTAGAATTTAATGAAAATGAAGACACAACATACCCAAATCTATGGGACACAATGAAAGCAGTGCTAAGTGGAAAACTCATAGCCCTGAGTGCCTCCAAAAAGAAAATGGAGAGAGCATACACTAGCAGCTTAATGACACATGTGAAAGCCCTGGAGCAAAAAGAAGCTATTTCACCCAGGAGGAGTAGAAGGCAGGAAATCCTCAAACTCAGGGCTGAAATCAATCAAGTAGAAATAAAGAGAACCATACAAAGAATCAACAAATCCAGGAGCTGTTTCTTTGAGAAAATCAACAAGATAGATAAACCCTTAGCCAGACTAACCAAAGGGCACAGAGGCAGTAACCAGATTAACAAAATTAGAAATGAAAAGGGAGATATAACAACAGAAACTGAGGAAATTCAAGAAAATCATCAGATCTTACTACAAAAGCCTATACCCAACACAACTGTAGAATCTGGAGGAAATGGACAATTTCCTAGACAGATACCAAACACCAAAATTAAATCAGGATCAAATAGATCATCTAAACAGTCCGATAACCCCTAAAGAAATAAAAGGGGTCATAGAAAGTTTCCCAACCAAAAAAAAAAAAAAAAAAAAAAAAAAGCATGGGACCAGATGGCTTCAGTGCAGAATTCTATCAGACCTTCAAAGAAGACCTAAAACCAATACTCTTCAAACTGTTCCACAAAATAGAAACAGAAGGAACACTACCCAACTCCTTCTACGAAGCTACAATTACACTGATACCAAAACCACACAAAGATCCAACAAAGAAAGAGAACTTCAGGCCAATCTCCCTTATGAATATCAATGCAAAAATACTCAATAAAATTCTTGTCAACCGAATCCAAGAACACATCAAAACGATCACTACGATCAAGTGGCCTTCATCCCAGGGATGCAGGGATGGTCCAATATAAGGAAATCCATAAATGCAATCCACTACATAAATAAACTCAAAGAAAAAAAACCATATGATCATTTTATTAGATGCTGAAAAAGCATTTGACAAAATTCAGCATCCTTTCATGCTAAAAGTCTTGGAAAGAACAGGAATTCAAGGCCCATACCTAAACATAGTTAAAGCAATATACAGCAAACTGGTAGCCAATATCAAACTAAATGGAGAGAAACTTGAAGCAATCCCACTAAAACCAGGGACTAGACAAGGCTGCCCTCTCTCTCCATATCTTTTCAATATAGTACTTGAAGTTCTAGCTAGAGTAATTAGACAACATAAGGAGGTCAAAGGGATACAAATTGGAAAGGAAGAAGTAAAATTATCACTATTTGCAGATGACATGATAGTATACTTACTTAAGTGACCCAAAAAACTCCACTAGAGAACTCCTACAGCTGATAAACAACTTCACCAAAGTGGCAGGTTATAAAATCAACTCAAGCAAATCAGTTGCCTTCCTATACTCAAAGGATAAGCAGGCTGAGAAAGAAGTTAGGGAAATGATACCCTTTACAATAGCCACAAACAATATAAAGTATCTTGGTGTGACTCTAACCAAACAAGTGAAAGATCTATACGACAAGAACTTCAGGTCTCTGAAGAAGGAAATCGAAGAAGACCTCAGAAAATGGAAAAATCTGCCATGCTCATGGACTGGCAGGATTAATATAGTTAAAATGGCCATCTTGCAAAAAGCAATATACATATTCAATGCAATCCCCATCAAAATCCCAACTCAGTTCCTCACAGAGTTAGAAAAAGCAATTCTCAAATTTATCTGAATAACAAAAACTCCAGGTTAGCTAAAACTATTCTTAACAATAAAAGAACTTCTGGGGGAATTAGTATCCCAGACCTCAAGCAATACTACAGAGCAATAGTGTTAAAAAAAAAAAAAACTGCATGGTATTGGCACAGGGACAGGCAAGTGGACCAATGGAATAGAATTGAAGACCCAGAAATGAATCCACACACCCATGGTCACTTTGACAAAGGAGCCAAAAACATCCAGTGGAAACAAGATAGCCTTTTCAACAAATGGTGCTGGTTCGACTGGAGGTCAGCATGTAGGAGAATGCGAATTGATCCATTCTTATCTTCTGTACTAAGCTCAACTCCAAGTGGATCAAGGACCTCCACATAAAACCAGACACACTGAAACTAATAGAAAAGAAACTGGGGAAAACCCTTGAGGACATGGGCACAGGGGAAAAGTTCCTGAACAGAACACCAATAGCTTATGCTCTAAGATCAAGAATTGACAAATGGGATCTCATAAAATCACAAAGTTTCTGTAAGGCAAAGGACACTGTCAAAAGGACAAAATGGCAACCAACAAATTGGGAAAAGATCTTCCCCAACCCTACATCTGATAGAGGGCTAATATCCAATATATACAAAGAACTCAAGAAGTTAGACTCCAGGGAACCAAATAACCCTATTAAAAAATGGGGTACAGATCTAAACAAAGAATTTCCACCTGAAGAAATTCGGATGGCTGAGAAGCACCTTAAGAAATGCTCAACATCATTAGTCATTAGGGAAATGCAAATCAAAACAACCCTGAGATTTCACCTCATACCAGTCAGAATGGCTAAGGTTAAAAACTCAGGAGACAGCAGGTGTTGGCGAGGATGTGGAGAAAGAGGAACACTCTTCCACTGCTGGTGGGATTGTAAGATGGTACAACCATTATGGAAATCAGTCTGGCGGTTCCTAAGAAAACTGGACATGACACTTCCGGAGGACCCTGCTATATCTCTCCTGGGCATATACCCAGAGGATTCCCCCGCATGCAATAAGGACACATGCTCCACTATGTTCATAGCAGCCTTATTTATAATAGCCAGAAGCTGGAAAGAACCCAGATATCCCTCAATGGAGGAATGGATACAGAAAATGTGATATATATACACAATGGAGTACTATTCAACAATTAAAAACAATAAATTCATGAATTTTTTAGGCAAATGGATGGAACTGGAAAATATCATCCTAAGCGAGGTAATGCTATCACAAAAGAATACATGTGGATTGCAATCATTGATAAGTGGATATTAATTAGCCCTGAAGCTCTGAATTCTCAAGACACAATTAGCATATCAAATGATTCCCATGAAGAAGGAAGAAGAGGGCCCTAATCCTGGAAAGGCTTGATCTAGCATTGTAGGGGAGTACCAGGACAGAGATAAGGGAGGGGGAAAGATAGGAGAATGGATGGAGAGAAGAGGACATATTGGGAGGGGGGAACTGGGAAAGGGGAAAGCTTTTGGAATGTAAACAAAGAATATAGAAAATAAAAAAAGAAATGTGGCATGAAATGCTAAAATAAAAGAAAATAAAAATATGAAAAAAAGAAACTCAAGCATGTGTCAGAATAAAGAAAGATCTTCTATGCTCATGGATTTATACAACTAATATTATAAAATAGCCATCCTACTAAAAACAATCTACAGATTCAACACGATACCCATCAAATTTTCAATGTAATTCTTCACAGAAATAAATAACCTTAGTGTTTTTATTATCTTAAATTTTTTATAAAGATTATTAAAAATCTTTAATATTTTTAGACCAAGGGTCTAAAACAATCCTTAACAATTAAAATATTGTAGATATTATTTAATAATTCAAGTTATACTACAGAGCTATAGTAATAAAATTAGTATAGTGCTGGTGTAAAAACAGACACATTGATCAATGAGATAAAATTGAGCAGCTTTGTACAAGCCGAAACTCCTACAGCTACTGAATTTTTTTCAGAGGAGACCAACAATAAATATTAGAGAACAGACAGTATCTTTAATAAGTGGTGTTGGTCAAACTAGTTAGCTACATGTGGAAGAATGAAACCGGATTGTTATCTCTCATCTTGTACAAAACTGAATTCTAAATGGATGAAGTGCATCAACCTAAGATCTGATACCCTGACCCTGATAGAGGAAAAGTTGGGAATATGCTTGAACTTATTGGTCCAGAAAGGACTTTCTGGACCAAATCCTGATAGTACAGGCATTAAGATCAACAACTATTGTCCTATATAAATATGACCTTATAAAAATAAAAAATTCTGCATAACAAAGTGCACCATCATTAAAGTAAGGAGGTAGCCTACAGAATGGGAAAAGCTCTTCAGCAGATGTACCTCTAAGAGAGGATAAGTATCTGGAATATATAAAGAACTAAACAAACAAAGAAATATAAAGAAAGACAAACAAAACCACCAGAAACAAAAAACAAAAACACATTTAAAAAAAACTAAACTTAAATAATAAGAAAGCAACCAACCCAATTAAAACATGGGGGAGGGACATAGAACTAAATAGAAAGTTCTCAAAGATGATATACAAATAGCTGAGAAACATCTTAAAAGTGTTTTACATAAAAAATAATGTTTTACATCTTTAGTCATCAGAGAAATCCAAATCAAAACTACTTTGAGATATGATCTTAGTCTAGCCAGCATAGCCATGATCAACAGAACCAATGACAGCAGATGCTGGTGTAATTGTAAAGTAGGGGCAATGCTTATTCACTGCTGGTGGAGTGAAAACTGGTGCAGCCACCATGAAAGCCACTGTGGAAGTTCCCCCCAAAGTTAGAAATACTCTACCACATGATCCAGCTCTTCCCTAGCCCTAGAACACATACCCCAAAGACTCTATAACTTACAATAAAGATACTTGCTTGTCCATGTTCAGCGCTGCTCACAGTAACTAAGAAATGGAAACAGCCTAGATACCCATCAATGAATGAATGAATGAATGAAAATGTGGTATATCTAACAAACGGAGTCTGCTAAATGGGCATAGTAGTAATCTGACTCTTTATTCTTCATAGTTATACCCACAGATTAATGCATCTCTTAACCCTCATAGAAATGTAGTAAATGTTAATTAACACAAAGACCTACATCTGGTTAAGGTACAAAGAAAAAGTTACTGTAGAATTCTTAGTCCTATATTGGACACCTATATCACAGACTGCTCTCCCAAGGCTCAAGAATCAATGCAGGAAAAGGTGAAGACAGGTTGTAAAAGCCAGAGGTAGTAGATGACTACCAGGAGACATTGCTTTCAAGCTATAGCAGGGTAGCTGCCCATATGAGCTCACATCATGTGACAGCATCATCTGGCCAGGGCAATGTCAAGTCAGGCAAAAATCCCAGCATAAAAGGGAAGGTTGGCACAAACTGCCAGTCTTAGCTGAGCAGCTACTGGTAATCAATGGCTTCTGGAAGAGGGACGGTCAGCACACTTTAAGTGTGTATTCTCTGGTAGGTTGACTATGCTCCACTGGGTAACCTCACTCCAAAGAACATGTGAGCATCAAGCACCGGAGTGGATGGGTTTAGGATGAAGAAACTAAGACAGAGCTGGGCGTGTAGGGCAGGAAGAGGTCTGGAGGTGGGGTATAGAATATGATCAAACTGCTTTCTACGACTCTTTCAAAGCACTAATTCAAATGTTAGAAAGGTAAACATTTCAAGTGAAAAACATTGTATGAACCTCTGCTAGTATGACTCTTCAAATGAATCACCACAGACACTCAGTAGCAGTGTTGGCATTGCCTGTTTGGGGGTCATGTATGATTATACAATAGTTATCAGGCAAGGAAAATGTCCTCACCCCAGGGCACATTTAGTAAGAGCTAGAGTTGATGTTAGTGACATTTACCAGGTAGAGGCCAAAGATCTTTCTAAACAGCATGCAATGCACAGGAAAGCCCTGCATAGCGAGGAGTTATATTGACCAAAATGTCAATCATGCTGAGGCTGAGAAGCACTGTCTGGGGGTCAAGATGCCTTATCCAGCAGGACCATGGAATACCTTCCTCTTTTAGGAATCTGAGAAGTCACATTTATGGTTGGAAGGTATCTTAGTTGGGGTTTCATTATTGTAAAGAGACACCATGACCAAGGCAATTCTTATAAGGGACAACATTATTATTGTTATCATCATCATCATCATCATCATCATCATTATTGTTACTTTTTTTTTAAAAAAAGTCCAGTCATTGCCTCCCTCCCAGTCCCCCCCTCTCACAGTTCCTCATCCCATTCCTCCTCCCACCTGTCTCCAAGAGGATATCCCTTTCCCCACCAGGCCTCTTCATTTTCTGGGTTCTCAAGTCTCTTGAGGGTTAGGCATGTCTTCTCCCACTTAGGCCAGATCTGGCAGTCCTCTGCTATATATGTGTCAGGTTGGGGGCGGCGGGGGACAAGTACCAGTAACTTGGGAGGTGAGAGACTCTCAGGACTCAAAGGCAGGGGCCTTAGACGAAATGCCCAACAGTGGAGAGAGGGAATTCATAGAGTCCACCTTCAGTAAAAATCAAGTGGAGGGATGGGGTTGCCATCCCACTGCCAAGAATTCTGACCCAGAATTTTTCCTGTCTAAAAAAATTACAGGGACAAAAATAGAGAAGAGACTGAGGAAAAGAAGGTCCAATGACTGACCCAACTTGGGATCCAGCTCAAGGGGAGGCTCCAAAGCCTGACACTATTACTGATGCTATAGTATGCTTATAGACAGGAGCCTAGCATGGCAGTCATCTGAGTCCCAATAAGCAGCTGGCTGAGACAGATGCAGATACTTACATCCAACTATTGGAGTGAAGTCGGGGACCCCTGTGGTTGAATTAGGGATAGGCTGGAAGAAGCTGAGGAGGAGGGCAACTCCATAGGAAGACCTGCAGTCTCAACTAGCATGGGCCCCTGAGATCTCTCAGACACTGAGCCACCAACCAGGTTGTATAAGGGGCAACATTTAATGGGGGTGGCTTAGAGGTTCAGAGGTCTAATCCATTATCATCATGGTAGGGAACATGGCAGCATCCAGGCAGGCATGGTGCAGGAGGAGCTGAGAGTTCTGTCTTGTTCAGAAGACAAACAGGAGAAGACTGACTCCTCAGATAGCTGGGAGGAGGGCCTCAAAGCCCACACCCAAAGTGTCACATTTCCTCCAACAAGGCCACACCTCCTAATAGTGCTACTTCCTGGGCCAAGCATACTCAAACCACCACAGAAGGCAACTGAATCAGGTCATATTTTGATAATGTCCTCAAAAAAAAAAAAAAAAAAAAGTAAGAGGGTACCTCCACCTGCTGTCTGCACATCCTCTAGTTGACCCATCTCCTGGTTGACTCTAAGACAGGACTCCCACAAATTCACTTCACATTTGCTATACTTTGAGTCTGCCACGTGTCCTGCATTATTCATGTTTTTCCTTGCTTTTACACAGCCCCCAAGGAAAGCAACTTACAGAAGGACGGCTCACAGGTTGAGCATACAGACCATCGTGGCAAGGAGGGATGGTGGCAGGAACTTGAGGCAGGTGGTCACACATTGCATCTAGTCAGGAAGCAGAGAATGGCAAATGCTTTTACCAAGCTAGCTTTGTTGTTTTCATTACAGTCTAAGACCTTAGCTCATGGACGAGTGCTGCACTCACATACGGTGGGTCTTCCCATCTGAAATAATCCAACTGAGAGACTCCCTCACAGACCGGCCCAGAGGTTTGTTTCCTGGAGACTCTAGATCCTGTCAGGTTGACAATGGAGTGACAAATCCTGTCAAGTTGACAAAGACCATGCAGTGAAGGCTTCATCTCCTCTCATGGTTCTATTAGGATGTATTGGAGCCTTTAAGAGGTATAGCCTCATAAAAGGTCTTGTTTAGGTTTTAGGACTGAACCTTCACTGGGGACTGTGGCACTAATCTCTTCCTCTCTTGCTTCATCTCCTGCCTGACACGAGGCTAGTAGCTTCCTGAAACTATGTTCTGCCTCACCAAAGGCGCACAGTTCTAAGGTCAACTAACCATAGCCTGAATCTTCCAACACTAAGTCAAAATAAACGTTCCCTGTTCTAAATAGACTTGTCCCAGTTATTTATTATTATAACAGAAAGCCAACCCAAACAGAGCTCAAATGCTTTCGTTAGTTCAAATTTGCTTATAACCGAAGAACTTTCATTAGTGCTGTGCACTGCTAGTAGCAGAATTCCATTCCAAGGCATCAAAAGCTAACAGCCAATTATTGGCTTGTGGTCCAGGGATGTTTGGCTCTTTCATACCTTTAAATAATGACATCAAGATTGGTTCTCCTTTCTCTGTCTGTGGCTAGGAGACAGAAGGACATGCTAGACAGACTATAGTTTCCATCCCTGCCCCTGAAATGGGACCCTTCTAGAATAAAGAATAGTTGCATTGCTGCATGTGAATCATTGCAAATTAGAGCTGCAAGTGATTGAAGAAATCTGCCGTTGCCAGAGGATTCCATCCAGCAACCTATGGGGACATTGCAGTCACCCACTCCAGGATTCAAACTCCAGGCATTTGCAGCCAGCAGCACGCACCTATGCAGCCATATTGGAATCTTCCCATGCAGCCATATTGAAATTTTGTAGTGTAGTTTGATATATTTGCCACTTTCATACCTTCTCCTCTACATTGTAAAAGCAACCCAAAGCTCTCTCACTTTGAGTCACAAGAATTGAGTTACTTTATCAAAGCTAGCTAGTAGCTAAGTCTAAAAGCTTCAGCTCCTGGATCAAAGTGGGTGTGCCTAGGGAAGAGACTGCTGTCTATGGGGTTTGATACCTCCTTCTTTTCAGGTACCATGAGACCTAGTTAATGGTACCTAGTTAAGCATAGGTCTAGTTAATGGACTATGGTATGAAGCCATGAGCAGCACTTCAGCTTTATCTGTAAATATTTCCTCCTCAGACTGGTTCATCAGACTGGTTTTCCAGGTAATTGCCTCAAATGTATCCAGCCCACCATGGAATTTATATATTGAAGATGGTATCGGTTCCACTAATTTGCTCCCTAACAAAAGGTACAAGAAGGTTTCCTGTCAGTGTCTACCCACTCATAACTATTAGAAAATCAAGAAATGATTATTCTAATATTTATGTTGTGTTTGTTACAAATGTTAGCTAAGCTTTAGAAGTCATTTAAACTGTGCACAGTGCTGAGAGCCTGTAATCCTAGTAGGGGTCTCTGCTGAGACAGAAGTATCACAAGTTCATGGTCAGTCACATTGGTAGCATAGGAGGCTCTTTCTTGAAGTAAAAAGAAAAAAGGAGGGCTAGGGGCATGTCTCGGTGGTCAAACATTTGCCTAGCATGTATGAGGCCCTAGGTTCAGTCCTCAGTTACCCTCACCCTCACAGAAGTTCTTTGCCCATGACATTACTCCACACTCGCTGTGTCAGATGTGCTTCTGTAGGATGAAATATGACTTCTTCCTCTAAGTGCAATGCAGGGGAATGCACGCTTCATGGTGGTCATATTTTTGAAATAGATATCACGTTCATTTTCATTGGATTTCCATTGGGAGCTTGACCTGCCTGATTACAAAACTGGGGGCAAATGACATCATTTCTTAAAGATCTTTAGGAAGCGACGGTAAAATTTAAATTGGAAGCAGAGAGCCATGAATCATTTTCCAGGAAGCTTTAAAACCCATCACAATAGCATTTCTCTTGTGTTTTCTGTGGCTCTTGATTCTGTTCCCAAGGCCACTTTCCTTAGGATTAGCTAGCACACTGTTCTTAGAACTCAGCATTCTCTCCTCTCAGCGGTTCACAGACAGACTGCAAGCCAGTCTTTCATGATGAAAGCAGAGGAAGTCCTGCTTCTATAATCCCTAGCTGAAGAGAGTCTGCCACCAGGACAGAGTGGTAGGAAGCCAGGAGAGTGGGCAGGAGGGAGGCCATGAGGTAACAACAGCACACAGCAGCACACTGTTTCTGTAGCTGTATTGTTTAATCGCCACACCATTGTTAGTTAGCCTTACCAGCTCCCTGGCTTAACGGATGAGAAAACACGCAGAGACAGAGCTGTTTAGCAGTGGAATTGCTGCTTGGCCTTGAGCTGTCAGCCTTGTTCAAAAGCTTTGGATCACAATCAGTCCTATTAATTTCTTTGTTGGCTGATATGTTGGGGAAGGTAAATGAGTGACCAAGATTTCCAGGTTAAGGGTATCTGTTTGAAAAATGTGGGGAAGGGCAGACTTTTAGGGAAGAGAGAAACCAATATTTTATGGCTATCAGCTGATATAGATGCTGAGATACTGCCTGGCTTGTGTTACAAGGATGTTTGCAGAAAGGTACACCGACTTTATGGATGGTTTAAGGTCCTGCCTAGAAATTTCAAGTGTGTTTGAATTTAAGCACTCTTAGACTGGAGAGCTGGCAACACCCAGCCTTTACCTTCTTTTTTATTTTTTTTTTGAAGTACTTCCTTTTTTTCTATATTCTTTGTTTACATTCCAAATGATTTTCCCTTTCCCGGTCCCCCCCCCCCCCCCCATCGGTCTCATAAGCCCTCTTCCCTCTGCCCATTTCTCAATCATCCCCTCCCATTTCTCTGTCCTGGTACTCCCCTACAATGCTGGATCAAGTCTTTTCAGAACCAGGGCCCTCTCCTTCCTTCTTCTTGGGAATTATTTGATATGCTAAGTGTGTCTTGAGAATTCAGAGCTTCTGGGCTAATTAATATCCACTTATCAGTGATTGCATTCCATGTGTATTCTTTTGTGATTGGGTTACCTCACTTAGGATGATATTTTCCAGTTCCAACCATTTGCCTAAGAATTTCATGAATTCATTGTTTTTAATTGCTGAGTAGTATTCCATTGTGTAAATATACTACATTTTCTGTATCCATTCCTCCACTGAGGGACATCTGGGTTCTTTCCAGCTTCTGGCTATTATAAATAAGGCTGCTCTGAACATAGTGGAACATGTGTCCTTACTGCATACCGGGGAATCCTCTGGGTATATGCCCAGGAGAGGTATAGCAGTGCAAATCAAAACAACTCGAGATTTCACCTCACATCAGTCAGAATGGCTAAGGTTAAAAACTCAGGAGACAGCAGGTGTTGGTGAGGATATGGAGAAAGAGGAACACTCCTCCACTGCTGGTGGGATTGCAAGATGGTACAACCACTATGGAAATCAGTCTGGCGGTTCCTCAGAAAACTGGACATGACACTTCCGGAAGACCCAGCCTGTACCTTCTATTTCAACTTTCTGATGTGCACATATCCTTGCTCTTTATCCTGATAAAGTGTTTGACTTTATGCGAACATTCTCCTTTTTTTGTTAGTTCACTGTATTTGTGGAAGTTTTAGGTTGTGCTATCCCAGAAGCAAACCATGATCTAAGTGAC
Source organism: Apodemus sylvaticus (assembly GCF_947179515.1). Taxonomy (NCBI): domain Eukaryota; kingdom Metazoa; phylum Chordata; class Mammalia; order Rodentia; family Muridae; genus Apodemus; species Apodemus sylvaticus. The sequence goes on along the minus strand of NC_067473.1, from coordinate 124,587,991 downwards.
TGTGAGGTGATACCATGAACCCCAGAGTACACGGTGAGGAAGCAAGAAGAGAGAGAGGCCTGATCACTAAGGAGCGACAGTGATCAGGCTACCTCAGGCTACCGTGGGCCTCAGCCACACGGGGAGGGGAATATTTGGGAGGTGGGGTACAGCGGAAGTCACCAGCTGAGCAGTGAATGCTGAGGTCGTGAATGGAACAGGAAAGATGTGCTACAGTGGAAATAGGGTGAAGCTGTTCTAGGGCGGAGGCTGAGCTGTGTGGGAGAAAGAGCCACGGGCCAGGAACTATGAGCAGGCCAGGATGGGATTTCTTAAGTACCTTCCACTTTTCTTCATGTCTATACATGCTTGTGTATGTATCTGTCCCGGTGCATGTATGCGCATCTGCCTGCCCATGGAGGCTAGAAGTAAGTCTTTGGTGTCTTTCTCAGTCGCTCACCATCTTGTCTTTGTAAGTCAGTGTCTTTCAGCTGGAAACTTAACTGATTAATCTAGACTGGCTGGCCAGTTGGACCCAGGGGTCTGCTTGTCTCTGTCCCCTTAGTACTGGGATTGCAAACAAATGCCTCTGCTCTTTGCTTTACTCTGGCCTCTGAGAACTGAACTCTGGTCCTCGTGCTTACACACCAGGCACCTTGCAGATCTAGTCATTTCCCCTACCCGGCCTCCTAGTTGTTTGAGACAGGGTTTCTAATTGGTCTGGGACTCTCCAAGTTGACTAGACTAGTTGGTGAGTGGACTTTAGAGATCTAGCTGTGTCTTAGTCAGGGTTTGTATTCCTGCACAAAACATCACGACTAAGAATTAAGTTTGGGAGGAAAGGGTTTAGTCATCTTACACTCCCACACAGCTGTTCATCACCAAAGGAAGTCAGGACAGGAACTCACACAGGGCAGGAACATGGAGGCAGGAGCCAAGGTCATGGAGGGATGCTGCTTACTGGCTTGCTTCCCCTGGCTTGCTCATCTTGCTTTTTTATAGAACCCAGGACTACCAGCCCAGGGATGGTACCACCCACAAGGGGCCCTCCCACCTTGATCACTAATTGAGAAAATGCCTTACAGTTGGATCTCATGGAGGCATTTCCTCAACGGAGGCTCCTTTCTCTGTGATAACTCCAGTTTGGGTCACACTGACACACAAAGGCAGCCAGTACACACTGTCTGTTGTCTGCCTCTCCAGCACTGGCATGCCACTGTACATAGCTTTACTTACATTATGGGGATTGAACTTAGATCCTTATGCTTGTAGGACAAGTGTTCATCAGCTGAGATGTCTCCCTAATATAGACTTTCTACTCCCCAATGCCACCTCTACTTGTATCCATGAGGGTATGGTTAAACAGTAATGTCCCTCCTCTAGACCTCAGTTTACTGCTTTTTAAAGAAAAGAGTTGGGTACATGCTCTTAGATGCACTCCACACTCAGACACCCTGAGGTCTGTGGTGAGGCTGAGGATGTCACTCTATGTAGGGGTGCTTACAAGGCATCAGGTTTGAACCCCAGCAGAGTGAGAAGTGAACCGAGTCCTGTACATATGCAAAAACAAAACAAGACAAAACAAAACCTAGGTCAATGCTCTGGACCATTGGCACCCTGACCAGAGGGGTCGATTGTGATGGCTCTCCTTATCCAGCAATTCTTTGGCAACAAGAGAAAGAGTTGAATTTGGCAGTTCATTTTTATAACAACACAATGAGCTCAGGCACTACTGTTAGCACTACTTATAGAACAGCAAATAAAGCAAGGTTGACCATTTGTCTACAGTGCATATTGTGCAACCAGTGATGGAGCTGGGGACTGAGCTCATGTCAATCTGAGTCATGTGTGTTCTGTTCTGCTGCTTGCTCCTGTGATAGTCTGGAATGTCTCATATGGAACCAACTCACACGAGGCGTGTACAGAGAAGCACAGTGATGCCTTTTGTTCTGTAGTTATTATGGGACATATAAATTATAAACACTACCAATGTCTGTGCGACAGACATGACAAGCCGTGTCCTAGAATGGGAATCTATTACTGAAATACACTTTTCCAGTGTCATTGGTGTCATTGCCATCATGTTGGCAATGGCTTCTGGGGGACTTACATATGTCTGGCATGATTCTTTTTTTTTGAGTTTTTTATTATAATTTTTATTTTCTATATTCTTTGTTTACATTCTTTTTTAAAAATATTTTTATTTTCTATATTCTTTGTTTACATTCCAAATGATTTCCCCTTTCCCAGATCCCCCCTCCCCATATGTCCCATAAACCTTCTCTCCATCCATTCTCCAATCACCTCCCTCTTTTTCTCTGTTCTTATATTCCCCTCCAATGCTAGATCAATCCTTTCCAGGATCAGGACCCTCTCCATACTTCTTCATGGGAATCATTTGTTATGCGATTTGTGCCTTGGGTATTCAGAGATTCTGGGCTAATTAATATCCACTTATCAGAGATTGCATTCCATGTGTATTCTTTTGTGATTGGGTTACCTCACTTAGGATGATATTTTCCAGATCAAACCATTTGCCTAAAAATTTTGTGAATTCATTGTTTCTAATTGCTGAGTAGTATTCCATTGTATAAATATACCACATTTTCTGTATCCATTCCTCCTTTGAGGGACATCTGGATTCTTTCCAGCTTCTGGCTATTATAAATAAGGCTGCTCTGAACATAATGGAGCATGTGTCTTTATTGCATGCCAGGGAATCCTTTGGGTATATGTCCAGGAGAGGTATAGCAGGGTCCTCCGGAAGTGTCATGTCCAGTTTTCTGAGGAACCGCCAGACTGATTTCCAAAGTGGTTGTACCATTTTACAGCCCCACCAGCAGTGGAATAGTGTTCCTCTTTCTCCACATCCTCACCAACACCTGCTGTCTCCTGAGTTTTTAACCTTAGCCATTCTGACTGGTGTAAGGTGAAATCTCAGGGTTGTTTTGATTTGCATTTCCCTAATGACTAATGATGTTGAGCACTTCTTAAGGTGCCTCTCGGCCATACGAATTTCTTGAGGTGAAAATTCTTTGTTTAGATCTGTATCCCATTTTTTAATAGGGTTATTTGGTTCCCTGGAGTCTAACTTCTTGAGTTCTTTGTATATATTGGATATTAGCCCGTTGCCTTCCTATACTCAAAGGATAAGCAGGCTGAGAAAGAAGTTAGGGAAATGACACCCTTCAAAATAGCCACAAACAATATAAAGTATCTTGGTGTGACTCTAACCAAACAAGTGAAAGATCTATACAACAAGAACTTCAGGTCTCTGAAGAAGGAAATTAAAGAAGACCTCAGGAAATGGAAAAATCTGCCATGCTCATGGATTGGCAGGATTAATATAGTTAAAATGGCCATCTTGCCAAAAGCTATCTACAGATTCAACACAATCCCCATCAAAATCCCAACTCAGTTCTTCACAGAGTTAGAAAAAGCAATTCTCAAATTCATCTGGAATAACAAAAAACCCAGGATAGCTAAAACAATTCTCAACAACAAAAGAAATTCTGGGGGAATCAGTATCCCTGACTTCAAGCAACACTACAGAGCAATCGTGTTAAAAACTGCATGGTATTGGCACAGTGACAGACAAGTGGACCAATGGAATAGAATTGAAGATCCAGAAATGTATCCACACACCTATAGTCACTTGATCTTCCACAAAGGAGCCGAAAACATCCAGTGGAAAAAAGATAGCCTTTTCAACATATGGTGCTGGTTCAATTGGAGGTCAGCATGCAGAAGAATGTGAATTGATCCATTCTTATCTCCTTGTACTAAACTTCACTCCAAGTGGATCAAGGACCTCCATGTAAAACTAGACACACTGAAACTAATAGAAAAGAAACTGGGGAAGACCCTTGAGGACATGGGCACAGGGGGAAAGTTCCTGAACAGAACACCAATAGCTTATGCTCTAAGATCAAGAATTGACAAATGGGACCTCATAAAATTACAAAGTTTCTGTAAGGCAAAGGACACTGTTAAAAGGACAAAACGGCAACCATCAAATTGGTCTGGCATGATTCTTAGTCCTTCACACTAGCTTGCACATTCTATCTGTAGAAGAACCCCATGGCATAGGAATGGTCATTGCTCCACATTTTGGCTGGATCAGATACTGTATTAGCTAAGGAGGAGCAGAAGTGATAGGATAATACATTATGTAAAGGGATTTATTAGGTTGGCTTACATGATAGTGGCTGGGTAGTACACAGTAGCCACCTGCACACTGGAGAACCTAAGCATTGGGTTGCTGTTCAGTCCTCAAAGCTGGATGCTTCAGTAGTACCACTCTGATGCTGAAGGTTCTCAGTCCACACTGCAAAGGCTGATGGAGCCAGATTCCAGTGGCAGCAACAACAGGATAATACATCAGTAGCAAGGATCAAAGGCAGTGCTGTCTACTCCCGGAGAGAGAAGCGCCCACTTTTCTCTATCAGTCAATCATTCTGAGAAATAAAATATAACAATTACACATGGCTAGTGAGCCAAGATTCTGACTTCAGAGACCAGCTTGTGCTCCAGCTTGTGCTCCCTTTGCAGATGCAGGCTCGGGTCTGCAGGTTGGAGCTTGGAGCTATCTGACCACCTCACCTGGAAAGCAACAAAGGGAGATGATGAGACCCTCCTCATTTAGTCTGAGTATCAGGCGTTAATATTAGTTTAAATGGGAGCACACAGAGACGCACTCTTCGTGCATACTCTTTGCCTGTGACTTGGATATAACATCCAAATACATTTAGAAATAATCCATTCAGGGTTATGGTACCTGGATCCTTGTGATTTTGTAAAAGCTGTGGTGCATAATGCATATGAGCGGCTCTTAGATTCTGTGCTGGAAGGTTTTATGTCAACTTGACACAAGCTAAAGTTATCTGAGGGGAGGGAACCTCAACTAAGAAAATGCCTCCATAAGATTGGGCTGTAGGCAAGCCTGTAGGGCATTTTCTTACTTAGTGATTGATGGGAGATGGCCCCCTGGTGGGTGGTACCATTCCTGGGCTGATGACCAATGAAAACCGGGCTGAGCAAAGCCAAGAGAGCCAGCCAGGAAGCAGCACTCCTCCAAGGCCTCTGCATCAGCTCCCACCTCCAGGTTGCTGCCAGGCTTGAGTTCCTGTTTTGACTTTCTTTGATGATGAACTGTGAAGCGGAGGCTTCAGCCAAATAAACACTTTCCTCTCTAAGTTGCTTTGGTTGTTGCCTTTTGTCATAGCAATAGTAACCCTATGATAATATCCGTTCAAGTGATGGAGTTTGGAAAATGGACATCTTTTTTTTGAGATTATAATTATGTGATTTCCTCACCTTCCCTTTTTCTCTCTCCAATCACTCTCCTGTACCTCCTTGGTCTCTTTCAAGTTCATGATCTCTTTTTCTTAAATTAAATATATTATTAATATATGAAACCCTACATATCCATATACCACTTGCTAAGTCTGTATGTTACTTGTACTGGGAGTGATAACTATATATAATTGTGGTTATAAGGATAAATATTTAAAATGTAGTTAGGGATTAGGTTGTCTTAGTGAAATGATAGTGGTAGGTTATCCTTTAAGATCCATGACTTTGTTATGGTTATCACTAAGGCTTGGTTAGTTAACTAGGTTTCCAGTACTAGGCATGAGTTTGTTCTTGTGCAGTGGACCTAAGTCCACTTAGAGAGATGCCAAGGTGTGCATGCCACTATTGTACCCTTAGGGTCACTGTGCCATGCTGGCTACTGCTATGGTTCACAGGTGTCACAACTGGGTAGGACAATTGGTTGTTTCCCTCCTTTTGATGTTTATATGTCATTTTCTGGTCCATGAAAGAGTCTTAGAGGGGGACTTTTTAGGTCAGATCCACATCAGGGGCCTCGGGGTCCTGTGTTCAAAGTCCATAGTGTCTTCAGCAATAAGGACTTAGCTACTTCTCTTGGAGATAACGAAGAACAACAGCAATAGCCTATGATGTTTTAGGAATCTCTTGAATAACCCTGATAAACTCAAAAGCTGGCTTGTATGCTTGCTGTTTAAGGTTTTGTTAGATAATCTATGGCTCTTGGGGGGAGCTTTATCAGCCCAGTTGGGACATTTTCATTTAAACTATATATATGTACACACACACACACACACACACACACACACACACACACAATCTATTATCTATATTTATATCTATATTTCTATTTATCTCTCTGTCAGACTTACATGAATTATAGGGTTTGTTTTAGGCAGATGTTAATAGCATGACCCCTTTAGACTTTTCAGACATTACTGTTGTTGCATCCTCATTTTTCTGTATTTGTTTCCTTGCCTCCTCTTTCGTTTTAAAGAGGCTTTGGCTCCCTCCACTTTCCCTGTTTCCCCCTTCAGATCACTTATGCATGGTTGTTCCCTGTGAGCATTTCCTGTGTGACGATGTGTAGGCAAAGACTGGCCATCCAGAGGCACATGTGAGAACTTCTTCTCCTGGGTACTCAGACACTCATTCATCAACTCATTCATTCGCTCCCAGGTCCATTCACTCAAGAATTCCATATCATCTCAATGTCAGATTCTAGACGAAGTGCACAGGCAACTCAAAAGGATGACTCAGACAGTCAGAAACCACAAAGATGGCTGAACAGACTATTGTTTGTTCAGGCACAGGAAGTGAAAAACCTGTAAATTATAGAACAAAACTAAGTCACATCTTTCATTAAACCAATTGTCAACATGTTGAAAAACATGGACTTTGGAAGGATAAGGAGATTATCCCAGTTTTTGAGATGACAAAGGTTTATCTCAAAATTGAAAAAAGAGTAGGGTTTGGCCTGTTTCCAAAATAAATGACTATTTCATTAAAAATGAAAGGGCATCTTTAGTATTTGCTTTGGGAAATGTGATTTTGTTGTTATTTGATGAAGTTAAAATTAGATCACAGTAAGTTCAGTCATATTTTACTTATAGCTCATTTGATTCTAACCTGTTGTAGCCATAAGCTACCTCAAAGCATGTTGTCCATCCAAGCATATTGGCAGTTCTTTTGACAGATACAAAGTCAGTTTATAATGTGTGTGTGTGTGAGAGAGAGGGGAGGGGAGACAGAGGGAAGAAGAGAGGAGGGGAAAAGAGATAGAAAATCTAGATTGCTCTAAAAGGTGGCAATTCCAAATGTGGAAGTGTTCACCTTTCTTTCTCTTTCTTTTTCTCTCTTTTTCTTTCTTTTTCTCTTTCTTTCTTTCTTTCTTTCTTTCTTTCTTTCTTTCTTCTTTCTTTCTTTCTTTCTTTCTTTCTTTCTTTCTTTCTTTCTTTCTTTCTTTCTTTCTTTCTTTCTTTCTTTCTTTCTTTCTTTCTTGTTTTTTTCGAGACAGAGTTTCTCTGTGTAGTCCTGGCTATCCTGGAACTCACTCTGTAGACCAGGCTGGCCTCAAACTCAGAAATCTGCCTGCCTCTGCCTCCCAAGTGCTGGGATTATAGGTGTGTGCCACCACGCCCGGTTTTCACCTTTCTCTATATAATATAAACAACTCTATCTGTCCCCTGTTCTATCATCTAATGTGTTGCATATATGGATGTGAGTGTGTGCATGTGCATGAGTGTGAGTACACATGCGGCTGCTGGGGTCACTGAACCCTCTTGAGTGTCTTCCACAGTTGCTTTCTACCTTAGCAGGCAGATTCTTTCATTGGACACAGGGCTCATCTCTTTGGGTAAGGTATCTAACTAAGAGCTCTAAAGAGCCTCCTCCTCCCCACGACCCCCTAGCCAGGATCATAGACAGTCACGGCCAACCTTTCATCAGTCCTGGGAATCTGAAGTTGGGTCTGAATGCTTGTGCAGCAGACACTTTACTGTCTGAGCCATATTCCCACCCCTCTATGATTAAAAAAAAAAAGGTTTGTTTGGTCTCTCCAATTAGCATACTAAGTATAATAATTACTGGGATGTAGTCAGAGTAGATTTTCTAGTCTGGTTCTGCTTAGTAGTACTTTCTGAATTTGTATAACTCTTATATCTCTGCTGACTAAAATGATGGCAGCAAGAATATGTGGCTATTGACTGAGTACTTGAAATGCAGCTACTATTCACCAAGGGCAGTTTAATTCAATCTTAAATAACTCAGAGTTATTCCTAGATAGACATCTGTGACTAATGACTCATATTGGACAATGTGTATTTGTGTGTATATATGATGTGTTTGCATGTACAGGTGTGGGCAGATGCATATAAAGATATGTGCATTAACACAGAGAAGCCAGATGTCGGGATCGGTGTCTTTCTCAATTACTCTCTACCTTGTTTTATGAGGTAAGGTCTTTCACTGAATATGGTGCTCACGGATTCAACAAGCAATCCCCAGGGATACTCCTGTCTCTGTCTCCCCAGGGCTGAGATTCCACGTGCATATCCATCTCTCCTTCTGGACAATGCGCCTTGAGAGACTCACCTTAATGAAGGGCACAAAGCACTTCCATACAAGTTATTTTGTGCACAGTCAAAAAGGCTTCTATGCTTCCAAGTTTTACTAAATACTACTGAGTGGTAACCCTATCATTCCTCTAACCATTTTGTTCCTTTAATATTTGGTAAGCTACTGCTATGTACCTGGTCTGCTGTGGATGCTGGGGATACACTGGTGGGTGAATGGGGTAGAAACCTTCTCCCTTGTACAGCAAATGAAAAAAAATATGTCTCTACTCAGTAAATAAGAAAGGTGTACAGAGTGCCAACAAGTCAAGGAAAAAGGTTTGAGGGATGGGAAGCTGTAGAGCTGTAACTGTAAATAGGAAAGTCAGGAAAGGCCTTGTGGAGATGACAAATAGTTGGAGTGTGATTAGCAATTAGTGAGCCAAAAGGTTTAGAGTTGGGTGAGCTCCCAACAGATTCAGGGGAAAATTAGGGAGCTGTGGTGAGAAGGAAAAGAACACACAGAAAAGACTTGTTCCAGTGTGGTCATCATGGATGTAGATGTCTGCTCATGGTAGAGCCACTGAAACCGTGGCTTTTAACCTTTCCAATGCTGCCACCCTTTAATACAGATCCTCATGTCTTGGTGACCCCCAATCATCAAAATATTCCTGTTACTACCTCATAACTACAATTTTGCTACTATGATAAATAGTAATGTAAATATCTGAGATTCCCAGTGGTCTTAGATGACCCTTGCAAAACAGTCATTCAACCCCAAAAGGGTCATGTCCTACAAGTTGAGAACCACTGCACTAATATTTTCTGAGACACTAGTTTGGGGTTGTAAGAGGAAGACAAGTCCAGGATGATTCCCAGAATTTTGGCCAATACAAATAAAACTGTAGTGCTGCCTTTTAACGGATAGGATGGAGCGCATTTATAATGTAACTTTGACATATCAGGAAGAGGCTAAATCATTTATGCCCAATGCCTGGAAATGAACCACTTTGCCCTTGCTAGGACCTGGGTAGACATCAGCTATGAGTTTGATTTGTGACCTGAGAATCCTTCCTGGTTCTCCTGGAAGCCAGTATGTCTCTGAGCTGGTGCTCAAGATAAAATCACGGGGGGGGGGGCAGGGAGGAGGGGGTCCATTATGTTTGTTGTCTGTTGTCCAGTTAGAAAGGTGGGGGAATGCAGCATCGATTTCATAAGTTCTCAAATGACTTCATCTTACATAGTTGCTTACATTAATGTGATTGGATTCTTGAGAAAAGCCTTTTCCTAGGAATCAATGAGAGGAAAAGATTGACAGAGCTTGGTGGATTTCTCCTTTGATATCTGGCTGTTTGCATCTATTATCCACTAGAATCCTCTGCAGCGCGGTCTGGTAGTTGCTGCTGTAGTAGAATGTTCTGCAGAGCTAGTGCTGTTGCGATTCACACCTGTTTCTTCGAGTCACTGCAAATGATTGAAAAGGGCTGGTTAGCTTGAATGCATTTGAATTCACAAAAGAGCCCACTTCAATGTGACCTCACTGCATTAAATAATACTGTCAAGCATTCATTAAGTACTTCATCCATGCTAGGTTTAGTAGTATCAGTGAGGAGAACAGTATGGGCCATATTTCATCATCATTAAGGCAATGTGGATTGGGAACCTACTTCACAAACCCAGCTAGATACCAACACAGCACAGCATGTGACCCAGTTCTCACAGTTTGATAGGGATGCTCTCTGCTTCACTGAGCATTCTAAGGTCGCAGAGCATTGAACTTTGACATTCCAAAGCACGGTTGTTTCCCTTTCCCCTTCCTTTCCTCAGACATGTGCTAAGGACAGTTCTTCCACTTTATGAATCAGTGTCTGAAAGCCACACAGGGTCAGTAATTTCCCAAGAATACATAACTGAGCTATTGGGAACGTTGTTCTCAGAAGGATTGTTTTGCTTTCCAAAGGGCATTCAGCAATGTCTGAAAACATTTCTGATTTTCTCAGCTTAGAAGTTGCCACTGGTATCTAGTGAAGAGGCCAAGGAAGCTGGTGAACATTCTGCAGTGCCCAGGGCAGCCCCACCACAGGGTTGGTCCACCTAATGCCAGCTGCTTCAAGGTTGAAAAAAATCAGCTTCATTCTTAATCCAGAACTCATCAGAGCTGTGACTCTCCTTACGTCATAGATGATGGGATGATAATTCCAGAAACATGCATATGTTGACATTTCACAGTTCAAAATGCAAACAGGAACCAGTAGGAGACATTTCACATCTCTGTGTAGCATCTCTGTATGGCATCAGTGAGTCACGAGTTACAGAGGCATGCCTTTGACAGTTACGCACTCCTGGATCCTTTCTGCTCAAATTGTTTCCTGTCCACCATGGGATAAGTAGCCCCCATCACACGCTCTGCCTGCTGTGATACTCTGCCGTACTGTGTACCCAGAATCACTGGAGCAGGACCACGGACTAATTTCTCTGATTCTGTGAGCCAAAATAAACCTTTCTCTCTGAAGGTATTCCTTTCAGGAGTTTGTCTCAGTGATGAGAATTCTGACAAACACAGAGGTCTTTGACCACTTTGTCTCCTGGCATCTTTAAAAAAGTTTTCCCATTGTTGGACTGGTCATGGTCTTTTTCTCCGCCTGCTTTGTAGTCTCATGAAGACAGAGATACTTCTCTTCACGCTTCCCTCCAACACACAGTCCAGTGGACAACTAACACTTTGGAGATATTCAATTCCCAACATGCATCTGGAGAGAGAGAGAGAGAGAGAGAGAGAGAGAGAGAGAGAGAGAGAGAGAGAGAGAGAAGATTTTAAGTAACCTATACACAGGTGGATAAAGATGCTACTGTGGCAGCAGTGTAATCTCCATCTAGAAAGCTGTGGAATACTGTTTATTAAAAAGCTTCCAAAATGGCTTCCCAAAGGTCTCTTATGTAATTTCTTCCCTTTGAGTGAAGGCTGGTGTCACGTCCTATCCTGTGAGGCTTGGTTCTGGAAACCTGACTTGGGCTACAAGAGAATGAAGAAAGGACAGACATAGAAATACATATGTGGAAAATCTGGGCTGGGCATGCTCTGATGGAGTCAAACCAACTGCACAACAACCTGGAACCTTAGTGTGTTTACTGGCTAGTAGCTGGAGAGAGTCTCTGTAGGAGAACAGTCTCCGGCTGTAAGCATCCTGGAGGAGGAACCTACAGTTGCTAGTCTTTGCACACACTGGTCCATCTTTTGTAAATACTTGTGCTTACATGCAGTGCCCATGTTTACCCTCAGGCCAGAGGAAGGCTTTGGCAGTCTACCATAGGTCAGAGGCATTAGTCCTTGGCATAGCCATTCCTATGTCAATAATACACATTTCCTCGTCTTTCAGCTCCTGACAGGCTGAGCACAGGGATTTGCTTTCTTGAGTGAGATATGACAAAGACTAGATTGGAATTTTGTAGAAAAGGCTTTGAGAAGCCTGGTGTATGCTTCGATCGGGCTTCTTTCAAGTTTGTTCCTTCTGAAAAAAAATTAGCACAGTGTGGTGGGCAGCCTGGTGAGCCCGGCTAACTGGGACTTCTAGCCAACAGTTTCCAGAACACTAAAAGCTTCAGCCAAACCTTTGGTCCTTCTCCACTAAGGTTAGATTCCAGAAGCCTGGAAATGATGTTCTGTACAATGCGAGGTGCTGTGACATGAGGACTTATGACCCGCAGATCAGAGATTTCTGATCCATTGACACGGTAAACAAAAGTATTGTTTTAAACTGTTACTTTAGGCGGCAACTTGTTAGGCAGCAGCAGCTAACTGATGCAAACTACGTAGGGGCCCAGGACGGGAAAGACAAGTAATAAACAAGTCTTCACATCAAGGGTATGGTTTTGTGGGAGAAAAAAAAATCATTCATATAGACAAAGACTTGCCCAAAGACACTGCCTGGCATGCTCTCTGAGGCTTACGAGTCTAGGGAGAGGAGGCAGTTCAGACAGGGGCCATAGCCAAACCATTGAAAGGCTGTATATATCCCGAGAAGGGACCAGGGGGATTTTCTTATGGGTAATGGGTACACCAAAGTATTTTGAGCACTGTGATATGTTAGAGGAAAGCTGGGCCAAAAAGGATTTTACATTTGGAGTCAATGGGTTACACTGTTAAATTGTTTTATGTTGTATTTCTTAAATGCATGAGCCATGAATTTATTCTCATTGTTAATAATTAATGCAAAGCAAAAAAAAAGTTTCAGTGTTTTTAACCTTCATTTTTCTTCCCTAAAGGGACTCGGGCTTTATTTGTTTTGCACACAGGGATGAAATGTGCAGTCATATGCTGGAACAGGCTATAGCACTCTTTCTAGAGACATTGTTTTAGTACCGAGAAACCCAGAACTTGAGCAAATTTGCGTTACCTTGGTAAGAACCACAAACGAAAGCCAAGACCCTCCCGGACAAAGATTGCTTGCTAAGACACTTCTAGTAATCTTTATCTCTGAAGGTCAATTTCCTCTCATTTAAAAGTAAAAAATTATTTTAGACTGATCCTCTAAAGATATGCATCTTAGTGACCCAAAAACATGAGCCCCAGCATCAAGATGCTTAAGTTCAAATCCCGACTCTGCTGTATGCTAAATGACCTCGTCTGAGTAACCTGATTTCCTTCTCCATAGGATGCAGATAATAGTATATTGATCATCAGGATGAACTGTATGAATGTGTGTGATGGATCCTATGAAGGTGGTTGATATTAATATGCTATTTGGGGCCACAGTGTATGTAATGTTCTAAAGTTATCTTCTTTTAAAACATTGTATCTTGGAGAGTTTAGAGACTCTATTCCCTTTTTAATTAAAACATTGACTTTGAGATAACTATAAGCTCTCGTGAACTTGTATGAAAATCTATATAGATCCTTTCAGAAATATTAAGTACAGGTAACACTGTGCAAAGCCAAACTACAACAGCACAACTTGAATGCTGGCATTGATGTAGGATGCAGGATGCAGGATGCAGAATGCAGGATGCAGGATGGGCCAGCTGCATTCTGAGGACATGGCTTAGCATGTAGTAAAAACCACATACAATTCCTCTTTGCCCTACACGTCCTTTGCCCCTGGAAGCTACTGGCATTTCTCAGTTTCCATAACATTTGGATTTCAGAAAAAGTAACCCTCCAGGACTGTGACTGTTCACTCAGCGGCTCTCTGGGCATCCAGTTAGTTGCCTTCATCGAAAATTGGTACTCGTTGTTGCCTGATGGTAGTCTATGGAATAGATAAACAGTGGTTCGGTTAAGCCTTTCGCATACTGCTATAAGTGCCTTTTTCTGAATTGAAACCTCCTTTCCTGGAGAAAGGAGGGAGCCTTCTTATAGGACCCTGCAGGAAGCTAGAAGCTCCTGACACTTAGGTGTAAAAGGGGATCTGTACCTAAAAGAACTTTAAATTTGGAGTCATTGAATTACACTGGCAAACTGTTTTACATTATATTTCTTAAATGCATGAACCATGCATAGATTCTCATTATAAATAATTAATAAATCAACAAAACCCCCTTCACTTTTTACCCTCATGTCCCCTGGAGTAGGTCTGTTTTGGTTTGGCTGCTAACACAAATGTGTGCCCACCTTTTGGCACCTCTGCGCACTGAGCATTTCTGAGGCAGCCAGGAGCCTGATGAACTGCTGGCCACACGGCACTGGTGTGTAGATAGTGAAGCTGACTTCAGCTGATTAGAGAAGTATTCAGACTAGTGGGCGAATGGGCATCAAGCTCTCTTCTCTGTGGCTTGTAACCATGTGGTTTAGTTGGCTAGGGGGAAATTGTGTGGATTCAAAAGGAAAAGAATACCAGACTATCTCACTAAAGTGCAATAAGTTTAGAGCTTACCTTCCCTGTGGGGACAGCAGGAAAGACTAGAGGTAGACAAAGGCATGATGGGCACAGCCAAGATTAAGAAGGAAGTTCCATGCAGAGGAAGGAGCTTATTAATATACATAAGTCAAACCCTGGTGATCTTTGTGGCAGCATGCTGAGAGACCCTGGAGACACCTCTGTCACTAGAGTCTCTCAGCATGGTCACCAGTGTCACCTCTGAGCCATTAAGAAGGTAGCCATCTAACTGCCAGGAAGGCCATTGGAGAAACTGTCAGCTTTTAGAGGACAAAGTGACAGAGAGGATTTAGACATGATTCTTCACAAAGGAGCAGGATTTCCAAAATGGAAAAAGAACTCTCTAGATTGACTACATGGTCTAGGCTATATTACTTTTCTTCGCTGTGTAATGAATGGCAGATTATCAGAGAATATCCATTACCTTCTGTGGGTGAGGAATCTTAGCAGGCTCTGAACGCAGGTGTTCCCCAGAGCTGTGCCCACACCACTCTCAAGTTCCTCTCAGATATTTGCTGCACTCCATTTCCTTGCAGAGACTAAGGTAGAGCGGGAGAGAGAGAGAAAGGGCAGAATGAGCCCACTAGCAATGCAGGATGTTACACAACAGAACCACAAGAGTGACATCTTGTGACATTTGTTTGTGGGAGGCACACACTCAGAGGCATAGGATATATAAAGATGTGATCATGAGTTTGGGACTTGTCACAGTAGAGAGTGTACAGAGGGTCATTGGAGTATCGAATTCAAGAGAAAAGGGAGATGGACCAGCTGTTCAGGAACTATAGGGATAAGATGGCAGGAATGAAGTTTGGCAGTAAAGTTTGGGAAATCTTAAAGTCCTGTTTAAGGTGCTTTGGTGTGGTCACTGTGAAATTTAAAAATGGAACATTCCAGCCTCCACCTTCTGAAGCCAACATGTCTGCTGGGAGACCTGTTTCTGCTTTTAGTTTTTTTTGTGCATATACTCATTTCCTAAGAAGTCATTTCTTCTAAAAAATGGTTTAGAAATGAAATAATTATATTTAAAGTCAAGCATCTGCATTAAGATAACCATCTTCAGTAAGTAGTTTCTGTGTTTGGTGAGCTGTTGAAGGCAGATTTACAAATTCCAGAATTGAGAAGCAAGACGAAAGATATCTGCAATCTCCCTTTTCCAGCAAAACTTCTCTGTGACTCATTGTAGAGACAGAATGAGCTACTCACTAAATGCATCATGACTTTATCCTCCCCTATGAGCAGTTGCTTCAAGAATTGATGGGGAAAAAATGTGCAAATACTCAGGAAGGTGAAAGCGCAGAGGTGAGACTGCTTTGGATGGCATCAGAATCAGTTCTCCAGTGTCACAGAGATGATTGAAAGTAATGGCAGTGCCAAATGAAATAGCTCCCTGTGGAGAGAAACTCTAGCCTCTGAAACAGCAATTGAGAGATGCTATTTGAACTTCCTTGGGATGTTGGATATGTGACTGTTAGCATCCCTTACCTGATAGCATGCACGTTGACTATTAGGAAAACATTTTCAATGAATTTATACTTTCTTGAAGATGGTCACTATGTCAGAAATTAATTTTAAAATTATAGTTATTTATTATTTGTATTATTACTATAATTTTTGAGGCAAAGTCTCACTATGTCTCCATGGATGGCTTGGCCTAGAACTTGCTATGTAGACCAGGCTGGCCTTGGACTTACAGACATCTGTCAGTCTTTATTTTGAAGTGAGTGGTGTGTGTGTGTGTGTGTGTGTGTGTGTGTGAAGGATTCTCTCAGGAATCTTTTTTTTTTTTGCATTTGTGTGTTTGGGTTTTGAAGTAGCATCTCATCAGGATGACCTGGAGCTTCTGCCCCAGTCTCTTGAGTGGGTGGGATTTCTGTGTGCACCACTACCTAGGTTACTTTTGAGAATGTTGGTGGAGACTGTAGACTTTCCTCCTGAAAAATGCTTACATGTAGGAAATTTCATAGTTTCAGGAGTACCTTAGTTTCAAGATGCACAACCATCCATTTTATATGTTCAAATCTTGAATTAAATGAACTTCAAAATAACAGTAAGTAAGCATAAAATGCACAATTAAATCCACTTCTACCTAGTAATAGCTGTGTGTTTCTAGAGATTCGAGTATCACTGTTTGGATATTCTGACTCACTTATCTAAGAAATGAGATGGAGCCTTTGGTACACATTGGAGATCCTCATGTGAATGCTTAGATGTAAATGGTAGTGAGGCGTTGATTTGTATTTGCAGTGGAATTTTATTTATTTTTTTTGTTTGTTTGGTTCTTCAAGACAGGTTTCACTGTGTAGCTCTGGCTGTTCTGGAACTCACTCTGTAGATCAGGCTGGCCTCGAACTCATAGAGACCCACCTGCCTCTGCTCCCTGAGTGCTGGAAGCAAAGATGTATGCTACCACCACCTGGCGGAATTTTAATTTTCTAATAAGATTTTTAATGTCTCCACATAGAAATTTGTTTTTCAGGTAGACGGTTTCATTGTGCAGTGTGGAGATGTGAAACAGTCCCTGGTGCTAATCAAGGTGAAACAGTAATGACTGGGGGGTGGGGGTGGGTGGAGTGGGGAGAGAGTGTAGAGGGAGGGCAATGTGTTGTTCCCTTTTACTTCCTGTAATAAAATATCTAAGACAACAATTTAAGGGAGAAAGGACTTCTCTCACTATTTTAGAGATTTTAGTTGGTGGTCCTTATGCCCAGATGCTTCTACGCTTCTATATGATAGGTCAAAGCATCATGGAGGGCAGCTGTGGCCAAGCAGAGTCACTGTCATACCTCTAGTGAGCTACTTCCCACAACTAGGCTCTTCCAGTACCCCACCCCACCCCCAGTAATGCCAGAAACCTATGAATCCATCAATGGATGAATCCACTGATTAGGCAAGATCCCTCTGGATCTAATCGCTTACCCTGGGTGTCATCTTGAAATACTGCATTGGGGACCAAGGCTTTAATACATGACTTTTAGGGGATAAATTCGCAGTTACAGGTGGGGGAGGGGCAGCAGATGAGAGGAAGAAACAGAGATAGACTGACACATGGAGGATGCCAGGGTTTGAATGCTTGTGTGGCCAGAATGTCCTCCCCAGTTCAGTGATGTTATAAGAGGCTTGAAGAGTGTGTCAGAATCCTAGCAGTAGGAGTGTGTATGAATCATAGCAGTACCCTAAGAACCAAGATTCTCAGTGTCCCTTCTAGATTTTACCATCTATGTGGGGTGAGTTATTACCAGACACTGAATCTGCTAGCACACTAGTCTTGAACATTTTTGCTTTAGAACTTATATATAATACACACACACACACACACACACACACACACACACACACATATATATATATAATTATCTACTTGGAAGTATTTTGTTATCTCACCTGGATGGGCTTTGGACTGGTGGGCAGCCTGGTGGGGAGGTAGCTGAGAGTACAAGATAGACAGAATGGAAAGTTTGAGAATTTCCAAGCAACTGAGCACTGTGGGGTCTCTTGCTGCTGCTGAGCAGTGGGGCTGCTGGCGATGTTGTTTATCAGGAAGATAGGAAATGAAAGGACCCTGAGTGCTTAAACAAAGAGGGGCGGTCCCACTGAGTAGGTTACTTTCTGGGCAAAAAATAAATAATTCAGACACTGAGCATGTGGACTGAAAGAAATCAGTACCTCTCTGCTCTCTAGGAATTCTGTTGTGTTTCTTAGACTCATTGGGGGACTTTTGAATATGTGTGGATCGTGTCTTCCGAGGGATGGAGGGAGGGTGGAAGGGAGGGAGAGAGAGAGAGAGAGAGAGAGAGAGAGAGAGTTAAAACACTGCCCAGAAACTCTTCCCAGAAAGTTGAAAAGGTTCTTCTGAATATGTGGTCTGCAAATGTTGTGCAAGGCAAGAAAAGGTCATTTAAAAAGACATTGTACTAGTCTTTGAAGAAGGATCAGCCAAGGCCAGCATTAACATCGAGAGAGATGAAGAATTTGTATGCAAAATCTTTTGATGTGCAAAGAATTACTCATGGCTTCCCAAGCAGGACACGACTGTAATTCACAGAGTGATTGTTCAAAGCTTTTAATGTCTTGTAACATGAATGTGCTTGGAATTTAAAATCTTGCTTGGAAAAATGATCATTTAGGTGTTAGGGCTGATGTCCCTGATAAAAATATGCTTTGAGTAGCTACTAACTCTCTGGTATCTGATGAGCTGATGAAAACTCTAGAGAATTTTCTGAAAAGTCTACTTTTCAAGGGTCATCATTACATTGGGGCCTTATGTACTTCACAGGAGTGACTTTTTTTTTAAGCAAACCTTTATCTGAGTGGTTTTCCATGTAGCAAAGTTGAACATTATTATAGCTCATTGGTGTTTCTTTGATCTACTGGATAGCAGCTTCATTATGGGGCTTGTGGAAAAACACAGAATAGAAACAGAAATGGAGATAAATATAATTTGGGTGAATTATGTTCTGTGAATACAGAAGCTTGGTAGATGAAGACGAGATGGGCGTTTTTAGGGAGTAGGATTGGCTTCAAGCCATGTTGTGAAAGGAGCTGGAAGGGCGTTGCGGGTCACAGGTGGAACAGGGTATTGACTAGGACCGTTGGGACCAGTATCCTGTCTACTTTGATGATATTCTTTTCATTAAATATATTTTCTCAAGTGCCCTTGAAGACCCAGAAATTAAATTTTGGTTTAACACTATGAAATAATATTATTTTATACTTTTAGACCCTATGCTATTCCTTAAATCTTTTTCCTTAAAGAGAAGGAAACCATCAGGGGTTGATTGAGAATGTCAACCCTTTGGTAGGAGAAATATAAGCCTGGAAAATGGAACCATGCTTACACGGCGAACCCTCTGTTGGGGTTGGGAGCATTTGGGTGACTATTACAGAGCAGGTTGGTGTTGTGTTTTCTACTTGCTCCATGCTACACCTTGGTCTCCTGAGTATTAGGGTTACAGGAGCGTGATACCATATCCTGTTCACACATATTCATTATACCCTTTGTAATCAAACTAAAAACTTAGCTTTTTTAGAATCTCAGTCCTGCTAGTTTCCAGACTAGAAGTGACACTGGATTTTCTGCTTCTCAGACTTCTGGTATCTGCCAATGGGGGAGCCTGGGATTTAGCTTCCTTACAGTGTATCTTTTCACAACTCTTTCCGCCTCTACAGAAAAGTCTCTCCTGTTGATCTGATCTTCTGCAGGATCCCGAGCAATGCAGCTTATAACAACACAACAACATCATTCTGCTAAACTGAAGTGATTAGCAGGCAGGGTTGCCATGGAAACAGAAGTGATCCTGGAACAGACAGGACAATTCCCCCAATTCCCTTCTCAAATAGCACTTCTACTTCCTCTGTGTATGTGTGTGTGTGTGTGTGTGTGTGTGTGTGTGTCACGCATGCATGTTGTATACACACACACACACACACACACACACACACACACGAGCCAATGTACCAATGACGTTAATTAGGGTTGCTCACAGGACCTTGGACAACTTACCAGTGGCTGGTCCACTGAACCAACATCTCTCTCACATTTTCTTCAGGGCCCAGGTTTTGTGTCTGCACAGCTGTGTCCAGCCTTTTATGACTCTGCTCTCCTGCTTTCCTGGAGCAGGCCTTTCTTCCTACGCAGGAAGGAGGTGGCTGGTCAGAAGGCCTGATGAGGTAGCCGGAGGCATCATGTTCTGGCTCTGCTCCTTCCTCTCTGGCCAGGCTTATGCCACAGGGATGTCTTTAGCTTCCCAAGGTCTGGGAGATAAGGCATCCATTCCACAAAATGTTGTAAGAAACAAAGTTGGGGATCCATAAGGAAAATCATGGGATGTATCCATCCTTGAGTATGGGATTAGAAGTGCTCTGCATCCATTATTTAATAACCATAATTAAAACAAAAGGATAAATCTTAGCACTTAGTTGGAACTGGAGATTATATACATTCAAAATGAATTTATGATTTGAAACATTACTTGTAAGTTTCTCTAGCACAATGCATTAGGATGAGTTTATTAGACAAGACAAGCATACTTGCATTTCCTTAGGTTCATCCTTAACTGAATACCCCTTGTGCGCCTCAGGTTTTGTACACCCCATCTCTCACATGGGCCTCCAGCGTGGAGCTCTCCTATGTCAGCCTCTTAAATGCTGGGGTTTCCAGTCTATACCATGGTACTTGGCTTGTCTCTTGAATCTCTCAGCCATAGGAGGTTGGTTCTCCTGTTCTCATGTCATAGGCACTTTGTATAAGTCATTTAAAGTTATACAGAGAACAATGGAGGTTGGCTCTTAGGTCTTTCCTGACCTTTATTAGAGAACACCGAACATATAGTCCATGAAAATGTCTTTTTAAAACCTCTGATGTTTAGCATAGTATTCTGCAATTAATTCTTATTAAAACAATCATTTCAATATACTACTTGAAGGTTGAGGTTATTAGTAACAGGAAAATATATCCAAGAATAAAATTGATGAAAACTCTGTTCTCTCACATGGACATGACTATTTCTGTCTTGAAGTTGGAGCAGCTGGAATTACCCTCACAAGACCCTGGCAAGATTGGGTCCATTCACACGGTCTGAGACTCCACGGACTCCCTCCCTCCTGCCCCACCCCCACCTGCCTGTAGGCTTACTCTAGGATAGATATAAATCCTGACCAACCCATTTGTAGATGACCAGGTCATATGGTATCAAAAGGAGCTGGAGCACAGAGGGGGTAGAATGTGGATTAGGCATATGGATCCCAGCAATGTGGCCGTCACCAGTCATCCCCTGGGCTGTGGTGGATTTCTCCACTGTGTAGCTGCCTGATTCACCCATGTCCCTGTAAGGAACCTCAGTAAGATCATTGGCTCATGAAGCTGGACTTGAGAGGTATCATTTCCATCTCTATCCTGGCTAAGGAAAAGATTTGAAATCCCTAATGTGATTATTCTTAAGTTTTGAAGAGAGAGGGTGTTTCTTAGGTCTGTTTTCTCACATTCTTGGTTTTCACTCATTGTGGAGTGTCTATCTTTCCTAAAGAGACGCCTGTCCGTTGTCCAAGTCCTTACTTTAGAACTACATTTTGTGGGCAGTCTTCATTCTAGGTTATCTAGAACTGTCTTTATTTCACCCCTGTTGCATAAAGACTCAGTCAAGAGGGGGATTTAAAATTCTAGGCAGGAGGCTCTTGATACTAGGTAAATGAATACTGAATCCACTTTTGTTCCATTGTTAACAGTTGGGGCCTCAGGAATCTGTCTACTGCTGAGACCTCCCATTCAGAAAATAGATCTGCTTTATGGCTTTGCTTGACTTTATTTTTATGCAGTTTTGTTGTGCTTTCTCTAGGTTAGGATTATTTTAAATTTCTTTTTTTAGTTTCACTTAACTTTTAAATCTGTAGGTAATCTTTCAACAATTATAGAAAATTGTTTCTTGATGTCCCAAATATTGCCTTTGTCCCCCGCTCGCTTTTTAATACTTATTTAAACATTTGAAAATGTGTCTGAGGCCATCTCTCCACATCAGTCTCCCTCCTTGCTTCTTTCAGGTGTTTGATCTGTGTTCTGGATAAAGTCATGCTCACTCTCTCAGTTTATTTATTCTGTTTTCATCTAATCGGCTGCCCAATCCAGTTTATGTTAAGGTTTGGTTTTTAATTTATGGAAATGTAGCCCAATCTTGTTTCAAAATGATAACATTTTGTATAGTTTCCATAGTTTATGTTCATTTTCATATATATATATGTGTGTGTGTGTGTATTTTAAAATAAAAATAAAATGTTCTACTTCCCCTTTGAGCTTTTCATACAGTACATTCTCATTCTTCCCCTTCCTCAGCTCCTCCCAGACCTCTCCCTAACTCCCTAACCATCCAACTCCATGCTCCTTCTCTTTCCTAAACAAAACGAGCAAACATTATTAACAAAAAAAAATTGGAGTCTAGTTTATGTTGGTTGACTGCTCCTGACAATGGGGCTTGTCCTGGGGTGTGGTTGATACACCCAGGGTCACTCCATGAAGAAAACTAATTTTCCCTCTCCCCACAGCTATCAACTGCAAATGGTTTCTTTGTGAGTAAGACTTTGCGCTCCTTTCCCTCCTCCATGCTGGGATTTTGTCTGGCTTGCGCTTGTGAAGGTCTTGTGAAGGCTTAGATTTGCCACACCAGTCTTATGCATGTCATTGGAGTGTTGGTGTGGTTTTAAGTCACTCTGGCCTTTGCTTGGGTCAGACTGCACTAACAGCCCCAACCAGCTTCCCTTTTGTTTGACCTGGCTTTAGCTATGGGAGGTGAATGTGCTACCAGCCCACTCCCGAGACCCTTGAATCTGCAGAGAAAAGACACACATACTGTAGTGGCTATTCCTGGTTGTCAACTTGACTATATCTGGAATGAACTACAATCTAGAATTGGAAGGCTCACCTATGATCGTAATCTGGAGGCTCAGAGATATAAGTTTCTGACCTGGATCTTGGCATGAATATCTTGAAGCACAGTGGCTATGAAATTCAGAAGATTAAGACAAGGAGATCTCCGAGTTCAAGATCATCTGGGATTAAAGGCATGGAGGCACATGCCTTTAATCTGGGCCACACCCTCTGCTGGAGACCTACAGCCTTTAATCTGGGCTACACCCTCTGCTGAAGACCTACAGCCTTTAATCTGGGCTACACCCTCTGCTGGAGATATATAAGGACATTGGAAGAAGGAAGATTTACTCATTCTTCCTTGCCTGCTTGCCTCGTGAGACTGAGAAACTGCTAGATCCTTGGACATCCATCCACAGCTGCTGCTGACCATTGTTGGGGAGTTGGACTATAGACTGTAAGTCATCGACAAATTCCCTACCTATATAAAGACTACCCATACATTCTGTGACTCTAGAGAACCCAAACTAATACACATACACAGTTTGTTACTTTACAACTTTCCTAGGCACAATTGCTGGGTGCAGATATCTCCCACTTGGAAAAGCATGCCCTTACCAACTTATTATCTCTGTCTCTCTACCTATCCTAAAATAAACTTCAGTAACTAGTCCCACCTAGCCCCTGCCAAACAACCTTGGCCATCCACCTATAGTGGAGGCTACAGGCCCCAGCTTTCCCCGAGACCTCATATGATTGCTGTGTTCTTCTTCCTCCAAAGCACAGCAGAAAGCCCTCTCTCTTTCCCTGTGTCTGCCTAGACCTCCTAGAACCAGGAAGCCCTACCTCTACCTTCTGCCAAGTAATTGGCCCCCTGGCCTTCTTTACTGACAAGTCAAGAACCAATTAGGGAACAGGCTGTTAGTATCAGAACCTCCCTTTACATCACAGTCTCTGAGTTTCTATGTGCATGAGTTTATATTGCCCTGTTATGATTGGAAAATGGTGTTTCCTTGAATTTGGCCACCCTCTAGGGCTCTTATAGTCTTTCCACCTCTTCTTCCATGGAGGTCTCTGAGCCTTGAGGAGAGGGGCGGGGAGAGGACATGATACACACTCCCATTTAGGACTGAGAATTCCAAGGTTTCTCCTTCTCTACACATCGTCCAGTGTGATTCTCCGTGTTAATTTCTGACTATGGCAAGAAGACGCTTCTCTGATGAGGGCTGAGCAATGTGATCTGTGGGCATAGTACTTTGTCATTTGGAGCTGTTTTATTACTATGTTCATGCAGCAGAGTAATAGAAGTACGTTTTCTCCTGGGGCTCATGGCTTCAGCCTCTTGGCCTCGTTGACAGTGTCAGGTATGGGTTCTGTCTTGTGGAGTGGGTCTTAAATCCAATTTTTAACAAGTGGTTGATCACTCCCATAACATTTATGCACCAGTGGGCACACCTTGTAGGCCTGTCAGAATTGTAACTCACAGGGTTGATAACTGCATAAGACTGGTGATTAATTTTCTTCTCTTTAGTACTTTTAAGTGCTGTGAACCTTGTCAATAGAGGTGAAGATTCCAGCTGAAGGTTGGCTAGCTTTCTCCATGCTTTATGACATGAACATGCAGTATTTTCAGCAATACAGTCTTACCATCAAGTTCTGGAAGGCAAGCAATGGCACTGGCAGTGGCTTACAATGCTTCGGGTGCTTGGGGAACTCTACCGGACAATAACTGAAGAAGAGGGTAACTCATTCCCAACACTGGGGGCTTTATTTGGTAGCACATAATGCTAAGCTTGGATTTTGTTTTTCTTATTATATGGAAATTTTATTTAAAATCCTCTTATATATATGTATATTTTAGTTTCTATAATAGTAAGTTCCCCTATGACTTTTTTAATAGGTCTTAGAGAACGGCATAGAGGGATAATGGGGGTGGGTGGGTATAATCACGTTTATATTTTATTTCTTTAAACTACAGTTTTTAATAATGTATTTCTGATTATTAAAATGTGTGTGTGTTGTGAAAGAGAGAGAGCTCACATGCATGTGTGGGCGCTTGAGTATGTCATGGTCAATGAGTGTGTCATGGTCAATGACACAAATCCTGGCAATTGCTTAGCCATGGGTCACAGTTTTCTCTTTTCTTCTGCTCTGTTGAGGCTTAAGCTACCTTTTCCGTGGTTTCTATGGTATCTTCGGCATCTGAGATTCTTTCTTCTATCTCTTGTATTCTGTTGTTGATATTTGTTTCTATGGTTCCTGATTTCTTCCCAAGGTTTTCTATCTCCAAAGTTGTCTCCACTTGTGCTTTCTTAGTTGTTTCTACTTCTGTTTTTAGATCCTGGAAGTTTTTGCTCAGTTCTGTCATTTGCTTGTTTGTGTTTTCCTCTAATTCTTTGAGCGATTTTTGTGTTTTCTCTTTCATGACTTCTGCC
The DNA here is from genome assembly GCF_947179515.1 of Apodemus sylvaticus. Lineage (NCBI taxonomy): Eukaryota > Metazoa > Chordata > Mammalia > Rodentia > Muridae > Apodemus > Apodemus sylvaticus. Next base: position 124,562,964 of record NC_067473.1, on the reverse strand, counting down.
TGTTGATCAATCTTCTCCTGTATTTTTTAAGTGATTTTTGCATTTACTCCTTATTGGCTACTAACTTCTGACCCATATTCTCCTGAATTTCTTTAAGTTATTTTTGTGTTTCCCTTGTAAGGGCTTCTAGCTTTTGATCGTTTTTCTCCTGAATTTCATTAAGAGATTTATTTATGTCCTTCATGTGTTCCTCTAACAGCATCCTTACCAGTGTTTTTAAATCCAACTCTTGTTTTTCTTGTGTGTTGGGGTATCCAGGACTTGCTATTGTTGGGGAATTGGGTTCAGATGCTGCTATAATGCCTTGGTTTCTGTTAGTAATGTTCCTACGTTTGCCTTTAGCCATCTAGTTCTCCCTGGTGTTAGATGGTCTTATTGTCACTGGCTGGTGCTTCAACCTCCTGTAGATCTTTAAGGTTATTTCTGCAACACTGGATGACTGGGTTTCCTCTGGCATAGATTACTGATACGCTGTCTTCCTCTTTTGTGCCTTTGGAGCCCTGCTCAGTCTTGCCTCAAGCGATGTTATACTTGGGTTGTTAAGGTGAACCAGGTGTTCTCTGACTGCTTTGTTATGGGGTGAAGATGGTGTGGTGGGGGTCACTCCCTCTGTTGATTCTCCTGTAAGACACAGGTCCTGCGACCGACCGGCTTGCAGATGAACCGCCTATGTGCTCAGTTCCTGAGTGCAGGTAGACCCCTGGCGATTTGCACCTCCAGAGATCTAAAGCTCAGGGTGATACAGTACCTAGTGATGCTTTTCTGTCCTGGCAGGGAGCAAATATGGCCACGAGGAATCTCTTCCTCTGCTGCTCTCTGGGCAGGACACAGGCCCCATGCCCGGCGGACTGGCAGACAAACCGCCTATGTGCTCAGTTCCTGAGTGCAGGCAGACCCCTGGCGGTTTGCACCCCCAGAGATCTAAAGCTCAGGATGATACTGTACCTAGTGACCCTTATCTGTCCCAGCAGGCAGCGAATATCCTCTGTATAGTTCTAACTGTCCTGAAACTCACTCTGTAGACCAGGCTGGCTTTTTGTTTTGTTTTGTTTTGTTTTGCTGTAACTTCTTCTCTTCTGCTCCTTGTCCTTGTCCTCCTTGTCCTCTTCGTCCTCCTCGTCCTCCTCGTCTTCCTCATCCTCCTCGTCCTCCTCCTCCTCGTCCTCCTCGTCCTCCTCGTCCTCCTCCTCCTCGTCCTCCTCCTCCTCCTCCTCCTCTTCTCCTCCTTCTCCTTCTTCTCCTCCTCCTCCTTCTCTTCCTCCTCCTCCTCCTTCTCCTCCTCTTCCTTCTTCTCCTCCTCCTCCTTCTCTTCCTCCTCCTCCTCCTTCTTCTCCTCCTCCTCCTTCTCTTCCTCCTCCTCCTCCTCCTCCTCCTCCTTCTTTCCTCCTCCTCCTTCTTGTTTTTTTGGTTTTGAGATAATTTCTTCTTACAACTCATAGTCTCTCCAATGGTGCTGTCAACTTCAGAAGCTGAAGGGAATGATGTGACTGGGCAAACACGGCATCAGAGAGGTTTGAGCCTTGACTCCCTGTCCTGGATGCTGGGTTGCAATCATAATAATCATTTTTCCCTATAAAATTGGACAAATGACCTGTGATAGATATTCCTGGTTGTCAACTTGACTACATCTGGAATGAACTACAATCCAGAAATGGTGGGCACACCTGGGATCCAGATCTTAAGGCTGGAAGACACAGGCTTCTGACCCAGATCTTGTCACGGAGGTCTTGAGGCATAGTAGCCATGAAAAGCTTAGGCAAAGGCAATGTAGTACATGCCTTTAATCCCAGGAGACTGAAGCAAGCAGATCTCTGAGTTAAAGGCCAGCCTGGGAAAAAGCAAGTTCCAGATACAGACATGGTGGTAGACACCTTTAATTGGGGCCAAACCTGATGGAGGCCTACACAAGGACATTGGAAGAAGGAAGACTCACTCTTCTTCACCTGCTTGCACTTACTTGTCAGCACATCTGTTGGAGCCTACTTCTTCAGGATTCCAGCTTATGCAGAAGACCAGTGGACATGACTAGATTTAGACTTCCCATTCATAGCTGCCTATTGTTGGCTTAGTTGGACTACAGATTGTAAGTCATTCCAATAAATTCCCTTACTATATAGAGACATCAGTCCTGTGACTCTAGAGAACCCTGACTAATACATTGCCTAATTTATATGATTTCTTAAACATGTTTCAAGAAGAAAGTGGCCTGAACTGGATCAATCCAATAAAAAAATATGGGAACATTCATAGAGAACTCAACAGGAATAATTAACCCCATGTCTTAGGCGTGGATGTGATTTTAAACTGGGCATGTCTGAATCCCATCTCTCTGTTCAGATGCTGAGGTCACTGTCAGGTGTAGTTTATCATGTTCTCTGAAATGCACAGGGATGGTTTAGTTATTATGGGAATTATGAGAATGTATGCAAAAACTTCCATTTAATGAGTTTTGAAGGTTATGATTTATTTCCTTGCCTATTTTAAGTGTCTATTTTTTCCTCTAAAATTTCTACTTGGGATTTTTATGCTTATTACTCATCTCACACATACTAAATGTGCCTTTTTTTCGTAGGTGGAAATAATCTTTATTTCTATTTCATCATTATTTGACTGATATATCCCTGTAAACAATAGAAAACCAAGTTTCTAACATCACTTTCTCAAGACAGCTTGTTCTTTAAAACATATTTATTTAGTGTGTGTTTATGTGTCTGTATATGCATGCCTGTGTATCTGTGTGAGTGTATGTGCATGTGCTGTACATGTCTGTGCATGTGCAGAGGCCAGAGGGGACATTGTGTGTCCTCCATCATCCCCTGCCCATTTCTCTGACTGTGACTCTCCCAGTGATTCTCCACAGAGCTGGCATAACAGGTATGTATGGGATGGCTGGTTTGTTATTGGATGCTCAAATCCGAACTCCCATTGGAAATTGCACAGGAAATGCTTTCACTCTCTGAGTCATCTCTCCAGACCCTTAGTGGTAACTTCTACTAACCTTTAATAAGAATATTGGTAGATAGATTTACAAATGTCTTTCTTTTTCTATTCATGTGTATGTCTATATTATACACATGCAACATACATGTACAGTAACATATATAATATAAGCAGATAAAATATATTATGTATACTTACATATAAATCTATAAAAATAAGGCATCTTATGTGTCAGAGTGAGAAAAATAAGACTATTTTTTACTGATACTACATATGTAGCTCTTTTTCTCTTTTTTTCTTCTAAGTTAATTCTATGTTAATGCTATATTTTAAGCTTTCAATAGGCATGCTACAACCTGTTTAACCACAGTGGTGGTTAGGTATAGAGTGAAGGACTAGCAGGGAGAAAAGTATCTCCCAAAGAAAGGGTAAGTAGAATATGTAGTTATTGGAGTGGAGGGGGTTGCCCTGGGAGAGATTGGATCGGGAGGATTAACAGGGCCAGGCAAGAGAAGAGGTGGGGTATGGCGGTGAATACAGGAAGGCACAACCAAACACTGTGGCCCCTTTGAGGGGTCATATGGGAACCTACTATAGTAGAAGCTTCTTAAAAATGTATGCATACATGAAAGACTAAATAGAGTCACCAAGTAATGGGGGAGACAAAGTCCCAAGTAGACATCTTTTACTATCAAGTGAGTTCTCTGGTGCTTAGAAAGAGTTATATCAAATTGAGTTGAGTTGTTGGCAAAAGGGGTCCCATGGAACTCCTCAAACAATTCAAACATTTTCAAGGCTATTTGTTGCTGTCCACAAACTGATATTAAGGCCTTATTGCCAAAGATAACATTTACATATCTTATTGAGCACGGAAAAGTTGGGCTGGTACCTATCTAGAGTCTTCACCCCTACTGACTAGTGTTTGTAGTACAGAAATTATTCTGTACATTACCAGAGGAGAAAGGCAAACACCAACCCAGCCACCAATCAGCTAAAATGGGTTGACCTGCTTATATAATACACCAGTACCATAGTGGCATGAATGTCATGTGCGTAACCAACCACTATCTGATTAGATTTAAGGCCCAGTCTATGGGATGGAACCCAGGACAGTATTCAGGTGGCCAAGACCTTGAGACTAGATAGGCCATTGGCCTAGGGGAAAATCAACTACTATTATTTTGGTAAAGGAACATAGCAATAAAATGACTCCTCAAGACATAGTGCTATACTCAGAGATCAGTGTCTGCTCAGCTATCTTCCTCCTACAGTAGACAGCAATTGAAACAGAGATTTACAATTAAATAATGAGCAGAGAGTGAGAGACCTTGGAACACTCAATTCTACATGGGATGTATTCATCAAATCTTTCCCCCTCGGGGTTCAGGGAACTATAGAAGAGGAGGCAGACAGACTGTAGGAGCCAGAAGGGATGAAGCTTTCTCCAATTGACAATTGCTTGCAAAGGGAAATTTAGTTTTTTCTAGTGGTTTCTGGGTATTCAAATCACAATTAAGGTCAGGTCCCATGGCCAACAATAGATGGCCAATGCAAAACAAACTCAATGTCATTTTAGGAGTTTATTTATTTATTTATGTCTCATGATGCTTTGTTTGGGCATTTTTACCATACCAGTTTTTGTATGTTTGGATTTTTTTTTTTTTGCTTGTATATTGATTTTGTTTTTTTAAGGGTTTTGTGTCTGATTTTGTGTACTCATTTCTGTGGTACTCCGTCACCCCCACTTACTCTGGTCCTATTTGGTTTTTATTTGCCTGTTCATTTTCATAAACAAAAACAACAAAAAAGGGGTGGGGAGTTGGATGAGTGGGGAATTAAGGGGGACAGATTAAGATCAGAATGTATTCTATGAAAAATAATTTCAATAAAAATATAAGTACAAAGCAATTGAAAAAAGTTAAGTTCATTTTAGACTGATACATAAACACATAAATCTGCATATTTATGAGTATTATGAGATGTATCTGTGTCTTCAAATACCTGTCACATGTCTTTTTTTTTATTCAATATATTTTTTTATTTACATTTCAAATGATTTCCCCTTTTCTGGCCCTCCACTCCCCGAAAGTCACATAAGCCCCCTTCCCTCCCCCAGTTCTCCCATCCACCCTTCCCACTTCCCTGTTCTGGTGATGCCCTATACTGCTACACTGAGTCTTTCCAGAACCAGGGGCCACTCCTCTGTTCTTCTTGTACCTCATTTGATATGTGGATTATGTTTTGGGTATTCCAATTTTCTAGGCTAATATCCACTTATTAGTGAGTACATACCATGATTGATCTTTTGAGACTGGGTTACCTCACTTAGTATGATGTTCTCCAGCTCCATCCATATGTCAAAGAATTTCATGAATTCATTGTTTCTAATGGCGGAATAGTACTCCATCGTGTATATATACCACATTTTTTGCATCCGTTTTTCCTTTGAGGGATACCTGGGTTCTCTCCAACTTCTGGCTATTATAAATAGGGTTGCTATGAACATAGTGGAGCACGTATCCTTATTACATGCTGGGGAATCCTCTGGGTATATGTCCAGGAGTGATATAGCAGGATCCTCCGGAAGTGATGTGCCCAGTTTTCTGAGGAACTGAAAGACTGATTTCCAGAGTGGTTGTACCAATTTGCAACCCCACCGGGAGTGGAGGAGTGTTCCTCTTTCTCCACATCCTAGCCAACACCTGCTGTCTCCTGAATTTTTAATCTTAGCCATTCTGACTGGTGTAAGGTGAAATCTCAGGGTTGTTTTGATTTGCATTTCCCTAATGACTAATGAAGTTGAGAATTTTTTAGATGCCTCTCAGCCATTTGAAGTTCTTCAGGTGAGAATTCTTTGTTTAACTCTGTTCCCCATTTTTTAATAGGGTTATTTGGTTTTCTGGGGTCTCACTTCTTGAGTTCTTTGTATATATTGGATATTAGCCCTCTATCTGATGTAGGGTTGGTGAAGATATTTTCCCAATTTGTTGGTTGTTGATTTGTCCTTTTGATGGTGTCCTTTGCCTTACAGAAACATTGTAATTTTATGAGGTCCCATTTATCTATTCTTGATCTTAGAGCATACGCTATTGGTGTTCTGTTCAGGAACTTTCCTCCTGTACTGATGTCCTCAGGGTCTTCCCCAGTTTCTTTTCTATTAACTTCAGAGAGTCTGGCTTTATGTGGAGGTCCTTGATCCATTTGGAGTTGAGCTTAGTACAAGGCGATAAGGATGGATCAATTCTCATTCTTCTGCATGCTGACCTCCAATTGAACCAGCACCATTTGTTGAAAAGGTTATCTTTTTTCCTTTGGATGTTTTCAGCTCCTTTGTCGAGGATCAAGTGGTCATAAGGTGTGAGTTCATGGATCTTCAATCCTGTTCCGTTGATCTGCCTGCCTGTCACTGTACCAATAACATGCAGTTTTTAACACTATTGCTCTGTAGTATTGCTTGAGGTCAGGGATACTGATTCCGCCAGAATTTCTTTTGTTGTTGAGAATAGTTTTAGCTATCCTGGGTTTTTTGTTATTCCAGATGAATTTGATAATTGCCTTTTCTAATTCTATGAAGAACTGAGTTGGGATTTTGATGGGTATTGCATTGAATCTGTATATTGCTTTTGGCAAAATGGCCATTTTAACTATATTAATCCTGTCAATCCATGCGCATGAGATTATTCCAATTTTTTCAGGTTTTCTTCTATTTCCTTCTTCAGAGTCATGAAGTTCTTGTCATATAGATCTTTCACATGTTTGGTAATAGTCACCCCAAGGTACTTTATACTGTTTGTGGCTATTGTGAAGGGTGTCATTTCCCTAATTTCTTTCTCAGCCTGCTTATCCTTTGAGTATAGGATGGCTACTGATTTGCTTGAGTTGATTTTATAACCTGCCACTTTGCTGAAGCTGTTTATCAATTGTAGGAGTTCTCTAGTGGAGTTTTTTGGGTCACGTAGGTAGATTATCATATCATCTGCAAATAATGATAGTTTTACTTCTTCCTTTCCAATTTGTCTCCCTTTGACCTCCTTATGTTGTCTAATTGCCCGAGCTAGTACCTTAAGTACAATATTGAAAAGATAAGGAGAAAGGGGGCAGCCCTGTCTAGTCCCTGATTTTAGTGGGATTGCTTCAAGTTTCTCTCCATTTAGTTTGGTGCTGGCTACCGGTTTGCTGTATATTGCTTTTACTATGTTTAGATATGGGCCTTGAATTCCTGTTCTTTCCAAGATTTTAAGCATGAAAGGATGCTGCATTTTGTCGAATGCTTTTTCAGCATCTAATGAAATGACCATGTGGTTTTTTTCTTTGAGTTTGTTTATGTAGTGGATTGCATTGATGGATTTCCGTATATTGAATCAACCCTGCATCCCTGGGATAAAGTCTACTTGATCATGGTGGATGATTGTTTTTATGTGTTCTTGGATTTGGTTGGTAAGAATTCTATCGAGTACTTTTGCATCCATATTCATAAGGGAAATTGGCCTGAAATTCTCTTTCTTTGTTGGATCTTTGTGTAGTTTTGGTATCAGCGTAATTGTGGCTTCGTAGAAGGAGTTGGGTAGTGTTCCTTCTGTTTCTATTTGGTGGAATAGTCTGAAGAGTGTTGGTGTTAGGTCTTCTTTGAAGGTCTGATAGAATTCTGCACTGAAACCATCTGGTCCTGTGCCTTTTTTGGTTGGAAGCCTTTCTATGACCCCTTCTATTTCTTTAGGGGTTATGGGACTGTTTAGATGATCTATTTGGTCCTGATTTAATTTTAGTATTTGGTATCTATCTAGGAAATTGTCCATTTCCTCCAGATTCTCCAGTTGTGTTGAGTATAGGCTTTTGTAGTAGGATCTGATGATTTTCTTGAATTTCCTCAGTTTCTGTTGTTATATCCCCCTTTTCATTTCTAATTTTGTTAATTTGCATACTTTCTCTGTGCCCTTTGATCAGTCTGGCTAAGGGTTTATCTATCTTGTTGATTTTCTCAAAGAACCAGCTCCTGGATTCGTTGATTCTTTGTATGGTTCTCTTTGTTTCCACTTGATTGATATCAGCCCTGAGTTTGATGATTTCCTATCTTCTTCCCCTCCTGGGTGAAGTAGCTTCTTTTTGTTACAGAGCTTTCATGTGTGCCATTAAGCTTCTAGAGCATGTTCTCTCCCGTTTCTTTTTGGAGGCATTCGGGGCTATTAGTTTTCCTCTTAGCACGGTTTTCATTGTGTCCCAAAGATTTGGGTATGTTGTGCCTTCATTTTCATTACATTCTAAAAAGTCTCTGATTTCTTTCTTTATTTTTTCTTTGGCCAAGGTGTCATTGAGTAGAGTATTGTTCAGCCTCCATGTGTATGTGGGCTTTCTGTTGTTTTTGTTGCTATTGAAGACCACTCTTATTCCATAGTGATCTGATAGGAGGCATGGAATTATTTTTGATCTTCTTATATTTGTTGAGGTCTGTCTTGTGACCAATTATATGGTCAATTTTGGAGAAGGTACTATGAGGTGCTGAGAAAAAGGTATATTCTTTTGCTTTAGGGTGAAATATCCTATAAATATCAGTCAAATCCAATTGGTCCAAAGCTTCAATTAGTTTTACTGTGTCCCTGTTTAGTTTCTGTTTTCCTGATCAGTCCATTGGTGAGAGTGAAGTGTTGAAGTCACCCACAATTATTGTGTTAGGTTCAATGCGTGCTTTGAGCTTTAGTAAAGTTTCTTTTATGAATGAGGGTGCCCTTGCATTTGGCGTATAGATGTTCAGAACTGAAAGTTCTAATTGGTGGATTTTTCCTTTGACTAGCAAGAAGTGTTCTTCTGTGTCTCTTTTGATGACTTTAGGTTGAAAGTCAATTTTATCTGATATTAGAATGGCTACTCCGACTCATTTCCTGAGACCATTTGCTTGTGAAATTGTCTTCCAGCCTTTTACTCTAAGGTAGTTTTTGTCTTTGACACTGAGGTGTGTTTCCTGTATGCAGCAAAATGTAGGTTCCTGTTTCCTTATCCAGTCTGTTAGTCTATGTCTTTTTATTGGGGAATTGAGTCCATTGATGTTAAGAGATATTAAGGAATAGTGATTATTACTTCCTGTCATTTTTGATGTTATTTTTATATTTGAGTGATTATCTTCTTTTGGGTTTGATGAAAGAAGGTTACTATCTTGCTTTTTTCAGGGTATAGTTTCCCTCCTTGTATTGGAGTTTTCCTCCTATTATTCTTTGTAGAGCTGGGTTTGTGGAAAGATATTGTGTAAATTTGGTTTTGTCATGAAATATCTTGCTTTCTCCATCTATGGTGATTGAAAATTTTGCTGGGAATCGTAGTCTTGACTGACATTTGTGTTCTCTTAGAGTTTGCATGAGATCTGCCAAGGATCTTCTAGCTTTCATGGTCTCTGGTGAGAAGTCTGGTGTGATTCTGATAGGTCTTCCTTTATAAGTTACTTGGCCTCTTTCTCTTACTGCCTTTAATATTCTTTCTTTGTTTTGTACATTTGGGGTTTTGATTATTATGTGACGGGAGGTATTTCTGCTCAGGTCCAGTCTGTTTGGAGTTCTGTAGGCTTCTTGTATATTCATGGACATCTCTCTCTTTAAGTTAGGGAAGTTTTGTTGAAGATATTTGCTGGCCCTTTCAGTTGTAAATCTTCACTCTCAGCTATACCTATAATCCTTAGGTTTGGTCTTCTCATTGTGTCCTGGATTTCTTGGATGTTCTGGGATACAAGCTTTTTGCCTTTTGCATTTTCTTTGACTGTTGAGTCAATGGATTCTATGGTATCTTTGGCATCTGAGATTCTTTCTTCCATCTCTTGTATTCTGTTGTTGATATTTGCATCTATGGCCCCTGATTTCTTCTCAAGGTTTTCCATCTCCAAAGTTGTCTCCCTTTGTGCTTTCTTAGTTGTTTCTACTTCTGTTTTTAGATCCAGGATGGTTTTGCTCAGTTCCTTCATTTGTTTGTTTGTGTTTTCCTTTAATTCTTTAAGAGATTTTTGTGTTTCCTCTTTCATGACTTCTGCCAATTGACTCACTTTCTCCTGCATTTCTTTAAGTTTTTTTTTTTTGTGTGTGTGTGTGTGTATGTGTTTCTTCTTTATTGACTTCTATCTCTTGAGCCTTATTCTCCTGAATTTCTTTAAGTGATTTTTGTGTTTCCAGTATACGGTTTTCTAGCTTATTCATGTTCCCCTGTATTTCTTTAAGAGATTCATTTATGTCCTTTTTGTGTTCTTCTAGCAGCATCATGACCAGTGATTTTCAATCCAAATCTTGTTTTTCTGGAGTGTTGGCATATCCAGGACTTGCTGATGTTGGAGAGTTTGGTTCAGACGCTGTCATATTGCCTAGATTTCTGTTAGTAGCGTTCCTATGTTTGTCCTTTGCCATCTTGTTATCTCTGGTGTTAGTTGGTCTTGTCTCTGGCTGATGTTTGAGCCTCCTGTGAGGCTGTAGGGCTATTTCTGCAACACTGGATGGCTGCGTTTCCCCTGTCACAGATTGCTGATGTGTTGCCCTCCTCTTGGGTGCCCTTGGAGCCCTAGTGTGCCTTGCCCCAGATTGTGTCTGTGAACCAGGTGGTGCTGGTTTGCTCCTTCAGGGAGTGCTGATGGTGTATGCTGCGGGGACCTTTTCTGCAGGGATAAACAGAGTGCTGATCACTCTGCTGGGCAGCTGCTTCCCCAATCGGGTTGGTGCACACAAGGCTAGCCTAGCTGCTCAGGCCCTGAGTTTAGGGAAAAGCCTGGCAGACTTAGGCCCGAGCAATGTTCACCTCGGGCTATGACTGTGAATTGGTTCTGACAGGTAGCCAAGATGGTGGCATGCGTGCACTCCCTGAAAGTGCCAGGAGAGTCGGCATGGCTAACAACCTCCTGGCTGGGTTGGCATACAGATGGCCCACCGGATAGGCCAGGGCCTGGGTGCAGTCCAACACTTGTTGGGCTTAGACCTCCGCTATGTTAGCCTCAGGCTATGAGTGTTAGCTGGCTTTGCCGGGCAAAGAACCTCCTGGCCGGATTGGCACACTGATGGCTCCCCGAACAGCCCAGGGCCTGCACGGCCAACCCCTGTTGGGCTTAGACCCCCGCGATGTTGGCCTCGGGCTAAGTCTGTGTACCTCGTGCTGTCGATTCTCTCTGGTGTCCGAGAGCCAAGATGGCGGAGAGTCTCTCGTAACTGACTGGCGGGAGGCAGATTTTTCTGATGTGGCTTCTGTGTGGTGAAAGGCACTGTAAATCCGCTGCTTGCAGCCCGTCTGGCAAGCGATGGTCAGTGGTAGCGAGTGCAGGGTCTGCCAGGACCCTGTCGCCTTGGTTCCACTGCTGATGGCCCTTCTGCTGGAGCTGCTGCTGCCGCTGCTGCCACCGTTCTTCGAGATCGGTTCTTTGCCACATTTCTTTATATGAAGATTTTAAAAACATTCCGATCTAGACCCCTTTTGGTAGTACAGCACATCATTTTCATCTGTAGCCCCGCAGACCTCCTTGGTACTATGTAACTATAAAGTACCATCTACTGACAAACATTTCCCGACCCTATTCCCATTCTACTCTCCCTAGCCCAGTGGTTCTCAGTCTTCCTAATGGTGCGACCCTTTAATATAGTACCTCATGTTGTGGTGACCCCAATCTTAAAGTTATTTTTGTTGCTATGTTATAACTACAAATTTGCTGCTGTTATGAATTGTAATGTAACTATTTTGGGAGATAGAGGTTTGCCAAAGGGGTCCTGACTCACAGGTTGAGAACCGCTGCTTTAGTCCATTCTGATTAGACTTTTGTAATTGGTGGGTGATAAGGGCCCTTTCTTTCTACTATCTATGGACATACTGTTTTCCCAATACTCATTATTGAGAAGCTCACCTTTCTCCAGTGCTCATTCTTTGCATCTTTGTCAAGTTAGTGGACTATAAATGTGGATGTTTATTGCTAGTTTCTCTTCTTTTCTATTGATCTGTGTAATCTCTCTGCCAGTGCTATGCTATTTCAGTTACTCCAGCTTTCTAGTATATCTTGAGATCAAGTATAATTTCTGCAGCTCTGTTCTGTTGCTCAGTATGGCCTTGACTATATATTTTTGGTCCATATATATTCGAGGGTTGCTTTTTTTTTATGCTTCTGTGAAGAATGTCCTTGTTATTTGGATAGTGATTACACTTAAGCATAGATCACCTCTCATAGTATGGGCATTTAAATAATATTGATTCTTCCAACACAGGAGCATAAGGGGGCTTTGTGCTTGTTGTGTATCCTCTTAAATATCATAATAATGGCTGTTTTTATAATTTTTATTGCAGGCTCTTTCTTTTTGAAACTACCGATTCAGCTTAATCCCAGGCATGGCATTGTATTGTTTTGTGCCTGTCTGTGTTGTGAATGAGGCCGTTTACTGATCCTGGTTCAGGTGCTTTGCTGATGGAGTGTAGCAGTGGCACTGACTTTTCAACGTTAATTTCTATCCTGCAAGTTTGATGATTGTACTCTGTAGCTAAGCTCATGCAGTCTGCACGCAGTGACCATTTGGCCTCTTTCATCATCGGATATCCTCTATCTCTTCCTCTCTCTCCATGCTCAGTGTGATTGACCACACCTAGAATTAACAAAAACCCAGGTAGTTGGATATATCTGTGAGGGAATTGTCTTAATTAAATCCTTTGAAGTGGGAAAGATCCACATTTATTTTAATTCAAATCTCTTGGGATGAGACAATACACCTTTAATATGGGCAATGGCTTCTGGTGGCAGCCTATTTAAAGGACATGGAAGAAGGAAGCTTTCTCTGTGCCTGCTTGCCCTCACTTTTGCTGGCCAATATATTTTTTTCAGTGGCATTCAATGCTACATCTTCAGGATTCCAGTATATACTGAAGACCAGCTGAGACATCCAGCCTCATGGCTTGAACAGCTACGGGATTCTTGGACTTTCTGTTGGCATACATATATATATTCCACATATGTGTCATATATATGTCAGTTCTGTTTCTTTAGAGAACCCTGACTAATACATCAGTTTAGAACCTCTAACATTATCCTCAGCTAGTTTCCAGCCAGTAGTGAGGCCACAAGTTGCTTTTCATCCAGAGTATTATCTGCTGGCTTATTATAAATGGCTTTTAAATTGCTGAAATCCATCTCTTCTGTGCCTAACTTACCAAGTGATTTTATCATGAAAGAATGTTGATTGTTTTTTAAACATAGGAGTTGATAATTTTATTTTTACAACACAAATGAAAACTTCACATTTTGTTCCACTTTCCTTCCTTTAAAAGGATTCTGCACCTTACATATGTTCGGCAAGCACTTCCATCCAGGGTCTTTGTTTCTCTTTGATTGAAGGTGGGTTCATGTTTTCCTTGTTATATTGTTAGGAACACGTAGTTATAGCATCTTAACCTCCCAATAGAGTAGGACACATAGCACAATACAGACTAAAGAGGCCACTTCCATCTTTAGCTGCCATCCACTCACCGTGCCTGAGTAGGTACCATCGAGCATTGGGTGGCCGTTCTCATCACTGACAGCCCACTCATCACAGGCATGTGGCCACCTATGGTGGGCTTACTCCACCAGTATCATCCTGTGATGAGGACGGGAAAGTGTACCCATCACTACTCTGGAAAGTGAAATAAGAACAGAATATGAGGTGTCCTTCACGTTAAAATGCAGCCACCCTTTCTCTGCTGGTTGTATTCATCTAATTCTCCATCCACTTCACAGTCTGCAGGGTTTTTGTTTTTGTTTGTTTGTTTGTTTGTTTGTCATCCTTCTTATGGAAGCAGAATCGTAAGATGCATGTCACAGGACTCACAATACTGCTCTGCACAGAGGGCAATTTCTCTCTCTCTCTCTTTTAACAAAACAAAACAAAACAAAACAACAGTCTTGCTGTATTTCCCAGACTGACTAGACCTCCCAATTCTCTTGTCCTGGTCTCGCCAACGCTGGAATTACAGGTGTGCACCACCCCACCTGACATGGTTATTGAATTTTATCAAATGCCCTTCCTGTGTCTACTGAAATGATCATGTGTTTTGTCTTTCACTCTATAGTTACAGCACATCACATTTATAGATATGTGAATGTTGTACTACCCTTGTCTTGTGATGAATCCCACTTGATCACTGCAAATGATTTTTTAAAAATGTGATGTTTAAATCAGTTTGCTAGTATTAATAATTGGTTAGAGATTTTTTCAACTATGTTCATCAAGGTTATTAGCCTCTCCCTGCTCCCCACCACTTCCCTCCCTGCCTCCCTTCCTTCTCCTCCTCCTCCTCCTCCTCCCCCTCCTCCTCCTCCTCCTCCTCCTCCTCCTCCTCCTCCTCCTCCTCCTCCTCCTCCCCCTCTTCCTCCTCCTTCTCCTCCTCCTCTCTCTATCTATCTGGTTTTAGAATTCTGGTATTGCTGACATCATGGAATGTGTTTGGACAAACGCCTCTCTTTCTGTTTTGTTTTATTTTATTATACTTTATTTTATTTTTTAACAACTTAAGGAGAACTGGAATCACCTCTTAATACATTTGGTAGAACTCATCAGTCATCTTTGGCCTTGGAATTTTTTTGATGGGAGACTTTTTATGACTGATCCAATCTTTTTATTGGTCTGTTCAAGTGTTCTGCTTCATTGTGATTTAATCTTGGTAATAAAGTGATGGCCTTGCAAATCCTTAGGGTAGAAAATAATAAAACATGCCTTTGAGAGCTGTGCTGATTGGGTTCTTTTTAAAACATTGTCAACTTGACATAAGCTAGAATCATCTGGGATGGACCTCAGCTGAGAAAATGTCTCCATAACACTGACCACAAACAAGTCTGTGGAATACTTTTTTGGTTAATGAATAATGCGGATGGGCCAAGCTTAATGCAGGTGATGCCTGTCCCGGGCAGGTGGTCCTGTATAAGAAAGCAGGCTGAGTCAACCAAGAAGAGCAAGGCAGTGAGTGATGCTCCTGAATGGTTTCTGCTTTGGTTCTTGCCTCCAGGCGCCTTCCATGCATTCCTTTGGTGAACTGAGAGTTGTAAGCCAAGATAAACCAGTTGTGGGATATTTACCAGAGAAGATTGCAGGGACATGTATTTAAGCCAACAGAAAGTCTGTATTAGCTGGCCAGCAGCTATTTGGGGTCCCAGTGTAGCTCCAAGCCTTTCACAAAAAAATCATGTTCTGGGTTGACATACTTCAGTTAACAAGAAAAGTTAGCCAGAAGTGGAATTATGGAAGCTAAAAGCAAGGTTAATACATTAAGAGACTTTACCAGAACTATGGACTTTGATTTAGTTTTGACAGGTGGTGCTGTCTACTAGCTGAGTTTTACAGCCTGAATGGTACTTCTATCATGGAGTCAGTTGTATTAAGGTCAGGGGGACTACTCAGGTCTGGGACCCTGTTACAAACCCTTTCTCCCCAAATTACTTTTGGTCATGGTGTTTACCATAGCAGTAGAAACCATGAGTAAGACAAGAGCTTTCATAAGGTCTTTAGAAGGAGGCAAGGGGGCAGCAGGTGTGATTAGCAAACAAATTTAACAGAGTTAAACTAAAGGCCAGTGTAGAGGCACAGAAAATCCAAAGGATAATCCAATACCGTGGATGGTCAAAATCAAGTCTTCAGTCATCTCTGTAAACCTAAGTGCTGTTGGTCACCCCTTCCCTACCTCTGCCTGACCACTTCCCTACCTCTGCCTGACCACTACTTTGTACCCCTCTCTAGAGGGACTTATGTCTTACTTTTGTCTGGGATGCTCTGTGGAGTCGGGATGGTATCTAGGGTCACCTGGCACCATAAGTGTTGAGAGCCAGGCTGTTCCCAGGCTTTCAGAGGCCCTGATTGAAAGGACACAGGGAACTTACCTCTGTGTCCTTGCAGAGGGGCAGACTCGGCAAGGTCTGGTCTGAAGCTGGGCCTAAGAGGACTTAAGGATTTGGTTCCCTTGAACTTGACTTTTCCTTCTGAAGAGACGGGACTTACCAGTCCCAAGGCCACTGTGTGCTTGGGCTCTAATGCCCTTGAGATATTCTGTATTCCCTTTGTACACGTGATTACCTTCCTGCTGAAATCATCTCATTTCCCCCCCAAATTATGACTATAATATTTTAACTTTTTAATAATGTTGCTTGGCATAAGACATAGCTTGTGCAAGACCTCTTGACATTTTTAAGTCTCTTTTATTTCTGATCTTTTATATATTCTTCCTCAGGATCCTGTAACTGAAGAATGTTGTGGTTCAGGTTAAGAATGGTACAAACAGGATCGAGATTCAGGGAGGAACTAAACATTCCATGTTAGATAGTAACTGGATCTGAAGTTGGCTAGAAGATAGGTAACTGGGACTTAGGCTCAAATACAGCATGGCAAATTTCATGTTGCTAAATACTAATGTCTCTGGCACAGTGGTCTCCATTCTCTTTCTTCTTGTCCTTGTTAGCTCTGGGACAACATCACTGTTATTCTCTAACGGCTTATACCTCAAGGCACGCAGAGATTTCCCAGCTTC
Source organism: Apodemus sylvaticus (assembly GCF_947179515.1). Lineage (NCBI taxonomy): Eukaryota > Metazoa > Chordata > Mammalia > Rodentia > Muridae > Apodemus > Apodemus sylvaticus. The sequence goes on along the minus strand of NC_067473.1, from coordinate 124,546,542 downwards.
CTCTGTTCCTGAATCCTCATTCTATACCACTTCAGAATCCTCCATTTGAAGGTCAAATGCCATTTCTGCCCTTTAATATCATAGTATGACAGTTAAAATCAGTATTTCAAATAAATGCTTTGGTTGGTAGCAGCATCCAGTACTAGGGATGGACCTGTAGGGTGCTTGGTACACAGTACACCCTATGAAAGAAATAGAGAAATACATTACTTTTAGGGGAAATGGAGTTATTAAAGTCCAGATTTCCTGTTCTCCTAACTGTAGACTACTATTCTCTGTCCACCCCTGAGGTGAGGAGCAGAGAACTCCTTTCTGGACCCTTCAGTGAAATGATTCCATCCACCAACTTCCTTCCTGCACAGGAGGCATCTGACTTGGTAATAATGGTGAATTGTCGAAGCCCCAGGAGGGCTGCCTTTAGTTTGAAAGAGAAATATCTTCACTGTCTTGGAGAAAGAGAAATGAAGCAAGACACTCCCCCCAAACCCCCACACAAACAAAAGAACCTCAGAAAATGTTAAAATGGGAAATGGCAACAGCAGCAGTTAAATCATATGCTCAGAGATGGTAGATGCTATTATAAGAGGCTATCAGAAGGAAATATAAAAGAATCCCCGAGAGATATAACTTTAGCAAATTAAAAGATGTGGTAAGACCTTGATCCTCTGCATATATATTGTGCTGCTTAGTGTTCCTTTGGGATTCCTAACAGTGGGAGCAGGGGCAGGCTCTGACTCTTTTGTCTACTTCTGGGAAGCTTTTCACCACACTGGATCGCCTCGTCCAGCCTAGGTGTGAGAGTATGGGCCTAGTCTAATTATAATTTGATATGCCCTGGTTGGTTGATATCCCTAGGAGGTCTGCTTTTTTTCTGAAGGGAACCAGAGGAGGTGTGGATATGGGGGAGAAGGGAGATGAAGGTAAGAGACTGAGAGGGGAGGACGGAGGGAAACTGTGGTTTGGATGTAATAAATGACAAAGAATAAATAAAAAATAAAAATGATGTAATAAACTAGACACCAAGACTAAAATGGAAAGTTCTACAGAAGGGCATACTGAAGAGAGACTGACAGGAGAGCACAGAGAAGGGCACAGGGAGCTTCCAGAATGTCTGGGATACAAGCAACAGAATCTCAGTGAACAGCAGAGGACCCGGAAACAGCAACAAATCACACGGGGCATCTGAGAACGAAGGGGTGAGCACAGGGTGTGAGGGCTCTGATGCCAATGCTGTTGTGAACTGAGCAGCAGGCCCTGTGCAGATGGCTCAGAGAGAACGCAGACTCTGCAGATAATGCCTGACCCCGTACCACTGGCAAAGTTAGGAAACAACACTACGGATGTGCTGTCTGTAAATATGGAGTTAAGGACCAAGGAGAAGGAAAGGGCTGGAAACTTGCTGCCTAAAGAGAACTGATCTGGTGTGCATTGAAAGCTTGCTGTTTTCAGTCTCATTAAATATGCAGTGCAATATTTAAAACAATGCATCTATATTAGTGTGACGTCGTATCTACTTTTATTCAGCACACATGCACTCCTAAAATATTTGGTATTCAATTATAAAATTTTCCAGATTGAGAAAAAAATAATCTTTGTGGAAATCAAAGACAGTTCAGGAATATAAAACCTATAATCAGCTGGGTGATTTAAAAGATTTTTTTTATGAAAAATTTTAAGATAAGCAACTCTTGCCTCATTCTTGGAGTAAGAAGCTTGCTTCATGTGAGAGAGGACTCCATGCTGCCAGATTACAGTTGCAAGATTTAGCAAAAAACGCCCAGCCAGATGGACAGACCAGGATAATCAGTTAAATTTGAATTTTGCTGAAACAGTTACTTTTTTAGCTCAAGTATGTCTCCAACACTAAATGAGACATATTTATACTAAAATATTTTCATTATTTATTGGATACCAATAAATATATCAATCATAATGGGACTTGAGAGGAAATGGTTGCACCTCTTTTCTCGTCGTTGTTTTTACTAGCCTGTCTGTTATCCACTAACTATTTAATAACCTGCTTACGATGCTTCTCTTTTCATTGTTAATCAAGTTTTGGTGTTAATGATTTCCACAAGATGACCAACCACTTTCACTCCAGAAAAGTAAGTCCATCATCAACTGGTCTGGTATAGTTTTCTGTCATAGGGTAATGGCCAAAATAATGCCTTGAATGGAAAATTTAGGAATAAATTTAGCTTGAATGTATGGCAAACAAGTTTAATCTACCCTCCCTTCAGTGGGAAAGGACAAGTGAAGGGAGCTCTGGCATCTGAACTGAATGGGACACTTGGTAGAGGGTAGGAACCTCCTCTAAGCCTGTCAGACACAAAGTTGCTCTTGTCCTCCCTTTGAACTCAGCTCCAGTTGTCTTAATAGTCAGAGCTGACACCTGTCAAGCTCTCCTCTGTCAGCTTTGGCTGAAATTATTCTCTGGGACCCCTTTCACCTTTGGTATAGTTGAAGAATAATTTGTTCTTCTCCATTGGCAATTGGATGGTCAGGGCTGGTATTTGCAGTTTTCAAATTCTTTGCACAATTCAATTCTTCAAGCAGCTTGGAGAAATAAAATAAGCTATCAAGTGGCCAGTTGTGTGTCTCTGGTTTTCAATTATTTCTAGTGTGGATACACACACACACACACACACACACACACACACACACACACATATATTGGAGCCTGAAAAGTTAAGCTTCATAATTTGGTGTTTTCAGTCCCCAAAGCAAAGCTTTCTGAGACCAAATGTGCCCTACAGGACACAGGCCTCCGTAGCTTCTGCTGGGAATTGTCCTTACTCACTTTAAAAGGCAGAACAACATTTTCTCTATAATTCTCATCTTTGATTATCTAAACATGTCAATATATTTCTCTGTTCTTGGACTATTGACTTCTGAAAGCATTTTGGAGCTTTTGCAATTCAATCTCTCCCTCTCCCTCTCCCTCTCCCTCTCCCTCTCCCTCTCCCTCTCCCTCTCCCTCTCCCTCTCCCTCTCCCTCTCCCTCTCCCTCTCCCTCTCCCTCTCCCTCTCCCTCTCCCTTTCTCTCTCCCTCCCTCTCCCTCCCTTTGTTCTCCTTCTCCTTCCTTCCTTCCTTCCTTCCTTCCTTCCTTCCTTCCTTCCTTCCTTCCTTCCTTCCTTCCTTCCTTCCTTTCTAGTCTGTCTGTTTTAGTTACTTTATCCACCTTCTCATAGTTTAATACAAATTACAAAGAACAAAAATGAAAAGTCCTTGCTACAATTCCAAAAATAGCAAGACATTTCATATAGACGAAATCTGACTTTTTTGCTTTTCTGTCTGTGTGGTTGAGACTAAGACATGTAGGTTTTCCCTCTCCATTTCCACAGCTGTCAATAAATAACAACAGAACCTACTGTGTAGATTGGCTTTAAACACGGTGAGAGCCAAGTATGCACTATAGGACTACCTGTGCAGGTCACACAGTAAAACATAGACATTTAGTAAGTATATCTGCACAAAAATACTATGATTTTTGTCAGTTCTATGATTATTATCACAACACATAGTGTTGTCTGGAAATAGTTCTATACAAATGCACTGTTTCATTCCTAAGCCTTTATTTCTGGATACACAATGTCAGAAGCCAAGAATTCCTGTGCTTTCTTTTTTTTTTCCCTTTCTGGTACTTTTACATACTTGTCAGGTAATGATCTCATGACATTAATGGCAAATAGATCTTTTGAAAGGCATCTTTTCCCTCTAGATTAACTTCCAAACTTTTCTACCCTGTGTTTCTGTTTTGAGAATGGAGAATCTGACTTGTGTGTTTGTTAGCTCTTGAAATCTTTTCCATTACAGGTTGCCTCTGTGAAGCCTTTTCTCCTACACAGAAATGGAAAATAAAAACAAAACAAAACAACACATCAAGAGAGAAAATCAGGGGGACACACTTGGCATCTCTAATGATGAGCATTGCCAGGTGTGGTGATTTGAATGAGAATGGCCCCCATAGGCCCTTGGTTCCCAGTTGCTTGAACTCTTTGAGAAGGATTGTGAGGTAGAGTCTTTTTAGAGGAGGTATGCCACCAGTGGTGAGCTATGAGGTTTCCTCAGCCACCATCATTGTATGGTAATATGAGCTCTGCGCTACTGCTCCAGTGCCTCCCTGCTCCTTGCCATGCTGGTCATGGACTCTAACCCTCTGAAACTGTAAATTCCCAATAAATTCTTCCATAAGTTGCCTTGATCAAGGTGTTTATCATAGTAATGGGAAACTATAAAGACAGGGACATACTATGTATGGTTTGGAATTGTGATTATATTTAATACCACTTGCTTAGCATAGCAAGTATTGATCTGAATTTAAAAAGTATTGAAGGAATTACTGGTCACTCCCCGTGAGTGAACTCTGGTTGAATTTCCACATGGTTTTTCTGATGCACATTAATAGCTTGCAGGAGAGATATGGACATATTTCTGCCATTTGCTGAGGAACCAGGTCTTCACATGGCTGGAGGGCATTTATCTAGAGGCTCACCCCAGTCTTGGTATCTCTGGCATAGAAGCTAGTGACTTATGGTAACTCTTCTTAAGTGTCATGAATGTTCTCTTTTGGATGGATTTCTTCTAAGTGTAGAATATATAACATCACCATGTTCCACTATGTTCATAGCAGCACTATTTATAATACCCAGAAGCTGGAAATAACACATATGTCCCTCAATGGAAGAATGAATACAGAAAATGTGGTATATTTACACAGTGGAATACTACTCAGCTATTAAAAATGAGGACTTCACAAATGTTTTAGGCACATAGATGGAAGTGGAAAAATATCATCCTGAGTGAGGTAACCCAGACCCAAAAGGACATACATGGTATGTACTCACTGATAAGTAGATATAGCCCAAAAGCTCAGAATACCCATAATACAACTCATAGACCATATGAAGCTCATCAAGAAGGAAGGTCAAAGTGTGGATGCTCCAATCCCACTTGGAAGGGGGAACAAAATAATCATAGGAGGCAGAGAGATGGAGGGACCTGAGTGAGTGAGGAGAGGGGGAGGAAAAAATAGGAGGCAGGACCAGGTATGGGAGGAGATAGGAAAGAAGTCCTGAGGGCCAGGAGAATGAATAGAAACATGTAGCAGTGGGGGCGGGGGGGGGGGAGGGAATGGGGGAAACCACTAGGAAGTCCCAGACACCAGAGATGTGAAAGGCTCGTAGGACCCAATGGGGATGACATGAGCTGAAATGTCCAATACCGGGACATAGAACCTGAAGAGGCCACCTCTAGTAGATAGACGTGGTACCAGATGAGGGAGGGATGGGGCCACCCACCCATCTCAAAAAATTTAACCCAGAACTGTTCCTGTCTAAAGGAAATGCAGGGACAAAAAAATTGGAGCAGAGACTGAAGAAAAGGACATCCAGAGACCGCCCCACCTTGGGATCCATCCCATTCACAGACACCAAACTCCGACACTATTGCTGATGCCAGGATGTGCTTGCAGACAGAAAGGAGCCTGGTATGGATGTCTTCTGAGAGGCTCTGCCAGGATCTGACTAAGACAGATGCAGGTTCTCAACGCGAACCACAGGACTGAGCCTGGGGACCCAGTGGAAGATGTATGGAAAGTTCCTTCCAGATGAAGGAACTGAAGGAGATTGCAACCCTATAGGAAGAATGACAGTATCAACTAATCCAACTCCTCAAAGCTCCCAGGGATTAAGGCACCAACTAAAGAGTATACATGGGCTGGGAGAGGGGGAGGAAAAAAGAGAGGCAGGACCAGGAATGGGAGGAGACAGGAGAGAAGTCCAGAGGGCCAGGAGAATGAATAGAAATATGTAGCAGTGGGGGTGGGGCTCCTACATGAGCTACTACATATGTAGCAGAGGACTGCCTCATCTGGCATCAGTGGGAGGGGAGCTACTTGGTCCTGTGGAAGCTTGATGTCCCAGAGAAGGGGGTGCAAGAGGGATGAGGGGGGAGAGGGTGGGTGAATGGGGAAGCAACCTCTTAGAGGCAAAGAGGAGAGGAAGGGGAGGGGGTTCGTGGAGGGGAGACCAGGAAGGGGAACAACATTTGAAATGTAAATAAATAAAATAGTTAGTAATAATAAAAACTCTTGATTCATGCCTCAGTGGCGTGGCCAACTGGATTTCTTCAGCTGTCAAATGAGAAGCTGACAATCACATTAGTAATAATGGCTAACATCTATTGCTCTTTGTGATGGCTGTTATTGGTTGTCAAATGCATCTGGAATTACCTAAAGCTGCAAAATGTGTGGGGGGGCACAGCTGTGAGAGATTTTTGATTAATTTGAAGTAGGAAGATTCACTTCTAATCAGGATATTTGATGTGAGACGATACACATTTAATCCAGATACTGAAATGGGAATATACACCTTTAATCCAGATCTTTGAGGCAGAAAGACACACCTTTCATCTAGATCATTTGAGCTGGGAGAAAACTCACCTCTAATCTGGGCCACACCTTCTTTGGAAGCCTATAGAAAAACATGGAAGAAGGAAGCTTTTGCTCTTTGCCTGCTTGCTCTTGTCTCGCTAGCAAGCCCATTCCTTCACTGGCATTAGAGCTTACCCCTTCAGCATTCTGGTGTTTACTGAAGACCAGCTGAGACAGCCAGCCTCTTGAACTGAGCAGCTACTGGATTCTTGGACTTTGCATTCATAGGTAGCCATTGTTGACTAGCTGGACCACAGCCTGGAAGACATTTCAATAAATCATATATATGTATATATATATAATATAATAAATATACCTAGTATATATAATAAATCTCTCATCAATATATCTATGAATTTATTCTTTTAGTTCTGTTACTCTAAAAACTCTAATGTACTCATTTATGACATGCTAAGCAGTAGGGTAAAGAAATTCATGGGTATTATCTAAGTGTTCTCACAACAGGTATATTCTTGGCATTTATTATTATTTTTAACTATATAGATATTAAAACTGAAATTTAGATAGCTAAGTAACTTATCTGAAGTTATCTTAGGTTAAGTCTCTCAGGTTACTCGATGTCCATGTTACCCAGTCTCAAAAGGTCCCCCAGTGACCCTGCCCTCCTGGCGGTGACCCTGCTCTCCCTTTTAAGCTGAATGCCTGCTTCCAGATTTAATTCGTTTGACAAAAAATCCATGCGTAGTCTCTCCTCCCCTAGTCTCCCTTTCCCTCTCTCTCCTCTGCTCCCCCATTTTTTGGAGGTGACTTGTTGCCATTCTGTGCTTCCATGAACCCTTAAAGAAGTCCATACAGCAAGGGTCTAGCGTTCGACCACTGTTCCACAAGCAAATTCTTTGCCTCTAGCACAGCTTCCTGTAGCTTCCCAGGTCCAGGCCCATTTGGCATCTTTCTGTGTTGCTTTTACACTCCTTTCTCTGAGCCTTTCTGGCTTAGTGGTAAGAGTGATTTCAGAGAAGAAAAGCTTAATTCAGTCTGTTCCAGAAGGGGGGTGGATTTCCAGGCTAGCATTAAAGAAAAGTCAGAGAGCTTCAGATACCATCTGACCCGGAAGTTTATGATGTCATTACATGTAAGCATATCCCTGGGATCAGCTTGTCTCTGACTTCCCTCTATGTGTTGACTTTATCTTGGTGGTTTCTTGCAAGTGATGATGATGGCTAGTGCCATTTAAGTTCCCAATGAAATAGGAATCAGAGAATACACATCTGTTCTCCTGGATCCCAAGTGCAGTCATACTGGAATCATGCCCATCTGGAATGGGCTAGGTTACATACCTAGAAGAGATTAGTGACCGTCCTGTGATATCCACTGTTGTGATCATAAAAAGAGAAAGAGGTTAGAGAATATAATATATGGCGGTGTGGGGGAAGGGGGTGCCCCAGCGGGCCCATGCCGAAGCATCCTTTTCCCCAAGGGACCAGACACACACCGACATAGTATAGAACCGAGTTTATTCAGGGCATGGGATGGGAGTTAAGGGCATAGTGGAGTCAGAGAAAGGCAGAGAGAGGGAGAGAGTAGAGAAGCAGAGGCCGGCCATGACCAAGTGGAGAGCTAAGGGAGGGAGGAGAGCCCAAGGGGAACAAGAGAGAAGCTGAGAGTGAGAGAGGTGAGAGAGAGATAAGAGAGAGTAAGAGGAGTAAGAGAGAGAGAGGAGGGACTGAGCATCCTTTTTTTTTTTTTTTATAGTGGACCAGGCCTACCTGGCTGTTGTCAGGTAATGGTGGGGAGGGGCATACTTGGCTGTTGCCAGGTAATTGTGGTATGGTGCTTAGAATCCTAATATCCACTCTCCTCTGCTTCCCTCTTTTTGGGTACATGTACAGTGTGCACACGTTTATGTGAGTGAGGTTACATACTACTTCGATGACCTTTGGGAGGTCAGCTTCCCAAGCCAGGCAGCTATTTAAATGAAAATTTAATCCTGCCTAGAAAGAAGGAAGTACAGAAAACCAGTGTCGACATTCCACTAATTTCTTTTCTCTATCACTCTTATTCTGTTTTCAAAACCTGTGATCAAATTTGTCTGCAATTGAAGGACTGCTGTTGACTTTCTGCTAATATACACAAAACTGAAATGAGGAGGTTGCCACAACATTCCAGAGAGTGTTGATGTTCAGGGGTTGATTGGCAGCTGCTGTGAGGACCTTCGGGAGAATGAGGGAAGATTGAGGTTCATTCCTGTCTTTGATTGTTGGATTTTATGAGTAGGAGTTGAGTCTCCCTCACAAAGGATATGACCAGTGCATGTCTGTCACTGAATGTGTTTAATCACCACAACACTAAGAATTAATCCTTCTTCACAGTGAATCCTGAATGTGTCATTAACCAAGAAGAATAGGAGCAAAAAAATAGATTTAAAATTGTGAAAATGCATGATTATAGAGAATAAATTACCCCAGTGGCACAAAAGTATACAGTATACACTTACGGAGAAAAGCAGAAAACAGAAAACTTTCCTAGACTGGCTAGCTCACCCCACAACTTTGCTTGTATTGAAATCCACTGTTTGCTTCCTACTCTCTTAATTCAAAGATGGAATAGTATGTTTTGACTTGTAAGCAGTCCCTTAAGGACTTATATGCTAAAGACTTGGCCTGGAGCTGACAATACTAAGGAGCTAGTGGCACCTTTAAGAGGGAGGAGCTTTTAGAAGGAAGTGGGGCCCCTTCTTTCTTTGGGTTCCCATAGGATAAGCAGTTTTGTTCCATGTGCCACAGTGCTCTGCCTTACCATAGGCCTCAAAACAATTGAACCAACCAGCCATGGCCTGAAACCCCTTAAGCCATGGGCTAGAATAAAATTTTCTGTTGTTAAGTTGATTTTGTCACAGTAACCAGAAACTAATTGAGGTCTTCAGCCCACTGAGAATTTGTTTTGAGTATGTGTTCTAGGGCAGGGCTTGGAAGAGATGATGGAAGCGTCTGTTTGCCTGGTTGCTCATCAACATCCTGAAGAGCTCCATCTATCTCATCAACTCAAGTACATTGCTGCAAAGTACCATCGCTTACCATCAATCCTTCCCTTGAACAGAAAACAAGTGTTGGGGATTTCAAAAGGCATTGCTCTTAAACTTTTTGAACAGAGTTAGAAGACAAATCTGTGTTTGAGGGAGGCAAACATTTGCATTCAAAAACACAAGAGTTGTTGGAAGAAGCCCTAAGAGCACTACATTATGAAGAAAACAAAAGCAACTGTACAGAACAATGATGAGCAGACAAGGAGGAAACTGCTGCCCAAGGCTAGTGTTTATATTTGCATAAGAGCTCTTGCTAAGTGCATTGTTTCAACTGAGTATTTTATAATATGTCACCTTGGGCTATATCACATAGCATTCAGAGCTAAGAGAGTTAGCTCAGTGTCTCTTTTCTATTGTTGTGCTTCAAACACTTGTCTAAACAAAGTTTATAGCTGCTTTAGGCAGGAGCAATGACTGCTAGGATATTAGACTAGGAAAGGGGGGCTAAGGAGAAGAGCTTTGCTGTATATAAAGTACTAGCTTGGATTCTACACTTGCGTGGTGCTCATGACTTTGAACCGTGTTGGGTGTGCTTGGCCAAGTTATTACTGGATGAACCTAGGTGCTACACATCTTTGCTGACTTGCTAGGACCACGTGGTGAAAGTGATAGCTTCATTTGAATGGAGCTGACAGCCATGCATGTCTACATAACCTTCAACTCTTGTGGTTTTTACCAGCATAGAGACTGCTTATGGGGCACATTTCTACAGAAGAGTTTTTACTTATAGTAAGTCTTTGCCAGGAGTTCAGCAAGACACTTAGATAGCCAACACCTCTGCTCTGAGCTTAGGTAGATAAAACAACGAGTACCTTTGGATCTCTATCTCGTGGAAAGGACCCACTGTCTCTTTGACAGTAGCTAAGGATTTGGGGATGGCCATGGTCTTGGAAAATAGGGATGGTTATTAATGGGCAGCTTAGCATTCTTGGGGTAGGGAACAGGATTAAATTGAGAGTTGATGCACAGATGCCATTAGTATAGGAAGATCAAGAAACTTTTGACAGGATAGGTTGCTGTCTGTTTATTATTTCTTTTTGAGCTACGTTCTCATATAGTCCAGGATGGCCTCCAACTGGCTACATAATTGAGGGTGGTCTTAAACACCTGAAGCTCCCTCCCATCTCCTGAATGCTGCCATTAAAATAGAACACCACCATTTTCATTGTATGCAATGCTGGGAGTTGATCTTAGAATTTTATCAGTGCTAAACAAGTACTCAACCAACTAAGTAGCATCTTAGTTGCAACCTAAGTTGCATCTGGAGTCCAACAGACCAAAGGCCTTTGTTAGTGTTAGACTGGCCTTGATCTCTGTGGAGATTTTCTACGTTGAGGTAGGAGATTGCATTCCAGTGAATACTCCCTGATAACCTAGTTCTACAGAAAAACAATTCCTTGATTTCCACAGGAGACATGACACTGTTGAACTGAATGTCATGGTTCTAGGGAGGAGGATGCAGTCAACTCCACCCTGATGGTATGGTCCCCTAAAACTGGGGTTTCTAAGTTTCCTTCATCTCTAAAATTACTGGGTCCCCACCAGCCTTTCTGAGTATGAGATTCTGAGTATGAGATTCTGGGTATGAGTTTTAAGATTAAATCTCTGATGTCTCCATAGGGGATTCTTAAGTTGAATCAAGAGAATCAAAATACTCAAGAGTCCTTCCTGACCTGAAGTGTGGAGACTAGGAGTGCAGTTGCACAAGGCTAGCCCTTATTTGCTGCTTCTAAGACACTTTAAGTTTTAAGATTAAATCTCTGATGTCTCCATAGGGGATTTGTAAGTTGAATCAAGAGAATCAAAATACTCAAGAGTCCTTCCTGACCTGAAGTGTGGAGACTAGGATTGCAGTTGCACAAGGCTAACCCTTATTTGCTGCTTCTAAGACACTTTAGCCTGGACATGTTGCCTAACTTGTCATAGCTTAGTGCTGACATTACATGGGACAGTGATTTTCCTTGTCCTCTGTGCTGTGAGTGAAGTTTAGCAATGGGGGAAGATGTATTTTATAAAGCCAAGATGTGATTTATAGAACACAGTATGGTGTGGTGGGAGGGGGTGCTTCAGCAGGCCCATGTGAAGACATCACCCCATGAAGTTACCAGCCATCTGACACGTCTAGTATAGAATAGAGTTTATTTGGGGACATGGTAAGGGGGGTTATGAAGGGAATAGAGAGCAGGGCAGTGGTGGTGCATGCCTGTAATCCCAGCACTCTGGGAGGCAGAGGCAGGCAGATTTCTGAGTTCGAGGCCAGCCTCGTCTACAGAGTGAGCTCCAGGTCAGCCAGGGCTACACAGAGAAACCCTGTCTCGAAAAACCAAAAAAAAAAAAAAAAAAAAAAAAAAAGGGAGTAGAGGCAGAGAAAGAGGGAACAAAGAAGGACATAAAGAGATGGAGGTGATGGGGGGATATTACAAATATCCCTTAAAGAAGAAAGTATCATTGTCTCTCATTAAAGAATTAAAGAAATGTTCAAAGGAGTTGAGGGATGGCTCAGTGGATGGAGCACTTCTCCGTAAGCATGGGGACTGTGTTAGGATCCCAGCATCCACATAAAGGCCCAGTGGTACCAAGGTCTGCTCATGATCCTGGAGTTCTGGAGGTAGAAAAGGAATTCCTAGGCAAGCTGGTTATCAAGGTTAGCAAAACTGACAAGGACATAGTTCAAAGACAGATTCTGCACCAATAAATAGGGTGGACAGCATGGAGGAAAACACTAGCCATAGAGCCGTGCTTCCACAAGTGTGCACACATGCATACATGTACACACACATCATGGGTCTGCACCCATATGTTACCCTATATGCAAGTATGCTATGTATAATATACACATGTAAACACACACACACACACACACACACACACACACACGTAAACACAAAAAGGCAAAGCAGCGAGACCTGGAGTCTGGTCCCTTCCAGCTAGCAAGTGGCCGAACTGCGGCTGGTTATGTCTGTCTCACTTCCAAGCTTCCAGGCCTGATAACTACTGCATTTGATCCCTATTCTGTATCTTCCACCTGGATGAAGAACTTCTAGAGATTTCCAAACCACAAATTCTCCCAATACTTTCCAGTCTTCTGTGGATCTGCCAGCCAAATTCTTGTTAATATTTGTTTTGCATGATGTGGAATGCTCGCCCCAAAGTCATGCTCTTTTTTTTTTTTGCATTTTAACCATTTTCTAAGAGAGGAAATGAATTTTATTGGCTTTACTTTATTTATTTATTTTAAAAATTTATTTCTTTATTTATACCCCAAATGCTGCCCCCTCCTGGTCTCCACTCACAGAGTCTCTCCCCCGACCTCTTCTCTGTTTCACCTCTGAGAGTGTGGGGCCCCTCAGAGTATCCTCACTCCACACACACACTGGTGCATCAAATCTCTGTAGGATTAGAAGCATCCTCTTCCACTGAGGCCAGAAAAGTGCAGTGTGTGTGTGTGTGTGTGTGTGTAACTGCTGAGAACCACTGTCCTTGAGCATGATCCACCTTTTTCATCTAACTGCGTCCTTGAACAAATGGATTCTTCTTGTTCCTTCTGTACAAACAATGAGGGTGCTTCAAGCTTCTCCTGTAGCCTCTGCCAGCCTCTGCCCAGCGCTGGTGTCTAAGGACATATGCAGATGTTCCTGGAATCCTTTGGTGGGAACAAGCTGACCTGATTTGAGTTTAGTAAAGTTTTTTTTTTTTCTATCTATAATGTCTTTGTTTGGTGTTTGGCTCTGTTCTGTGTTCTAGAGGATTAGACAGTTTTTCATTCTTAACTGTATCCTTTGGCCTATGTCTGGGCGCCTGGGAGAGGAGGATGCTCAAGGGGGCAGGGCATGGAGCTGTCTTACCTACCTGGCCTGCCCCTGTTTCCTTGGTTGCTCCTGGAAACTGCTACTTAAGTTCTCTGAGACAGGAATTGTTTTTCACCACAGGTATTTCTTGATTGTCTGTTGTCCCAGGTTGGCTGAGACCTTTGCTGCGGTCTCATAGCACTGTGCCTGTGTGCGTGCTTGTCTAACTAACACCTTTCTCCAGTGCCAGATCTGTGTCTGCCTTTTACATTTTGTTATTGCTAGACTCCTATCAAACAGCTAGGCACTTCGTCAGTACTCTGCACATATTTGCTGAAGGGCTTTTTATCATCTTAGTATTTGCAAAGAATGAGCAAAGACAGAAGCATAACGAAGCTGCCTTTATCACGGAGAAGTGATTACTGACATACATAACTAAAACTTCAGGTGTATGTTCTCAGGGATGGCTGCAGGGATGGCTGCGTTTGCATGACGTAGCACCAATGATTAAGATCTGTTTTCCACCTCTCAGTTAAGCTTTTCCCAATCGTCATCATTCTAAGGCAGCCCATTACCTTGTGGTGAATAGGTGGCCAGTAGTGCAAGACAACATCCTCACAGGGGTGTCACTGGAGTGTCTTTTTCTTAGCCTCTATCAGAGGACTTTAATAACATGCCCCGGGTTAGACTGAATTCCCATTCCCAGGTCTCCCGTTATTACCAAGAGGGGTTATTCGAATTCCCAAAGTTCCTGTCAGGATCTGGGGAAGGTATAGGTGAGCCACATGATCTGAGAATGCAGGAGATGGGTTTCCCCTCTTCCGGTCTCAGATGGTGGTTCTAGAGGGAAAACTGAGGTACAAGTTTTGGTGACCTAGAATACCTCTTAGTCTGATAAGCATTTCTGAAACTAAGAACTAGACATTCTTGACAAGGAAAGCTAACAGTTTGGTGCAATCCAGGGCTCCCTAGTCTACTGGGTGAGGGCCATGGTAGCAAACTGAAGGCTTTCTTCATTCCTAAATACATCCCCGTGGACTTCACAAGCCTCGGCTTCTTATAGTGAAGGGAAGTCCTCCACACTTGTAGGGAATGACACAGAATGCTAGAAGCTCATACCCAATGGAAAAGGAGCAATTCTCCAGGGGGTGGGGAAACACTGATATTTAACCTTAGAAAATGAAGGATTATAAAGCCAATGGAAGTTGAGGGCTTGTGATCTCAGGTTATATCCATGAGAATTAAAAAAATGAAACTGAAACATTTCTTTTGGCAGGCAGGTTTGAGCACATGTCATAGTAGTGAAGGTCAGAGGACAACTTGCAAGAGTAGGTTCTCTCCTTCTGCCACCGAGGGCCCAGGGATTGAACTCAGGTAGTCAGGATTGGTGGCAAGACCCCTAACTCACTAACCTATCTCACAGGCCTCATCCATCCATGAGAATTTCATTGGAATGTTAAAACCTAAAGGTAGAGAACTGGGCTATTTGCTGTCATGGGGACTCTTAAGCTAGGAGGAGAATCTGGGCTAAGTCAGACACTTTCCCTGGTACTGGAAATCTTAAATTAGTGATCAAACATTTCTTAAATGTTTCAAGAGATTCACATGGCAGGTGGTGGTAATGGCTCCACAAGTGAGGCGTTCCCTGCCCTGGTGTGACTAAGGGAAACACCGGTGTGCTTTCAGCCTGAGACACTGCCATTCCCAACCCCCACCCACTCAATGCCCCATAGGCATTGACACAGTCAGATCATTATAGTACACTTCCTCCTAAAGATGATCTGGTTGGTTTCTCTTAACTCCAGACAGGATTCCTAACCGAGCAACTGAATTTTTGAAATGAACAATTCTAAGTCAATGTCTCCCTTTGAGAGACTGTTTCACCTTAAGATAAAGCCACTGGGCTGGGAACTAGACGAACTGAATGTATTCTTGCTCTGAAGAGACACCATGACCATGCACAACCCTTATAAAAGAAAGCATTTACTTGGGGGCTTGCTTACAGCTTCAGAGGCTTAGTCTATTGTCTCTGTGGTCAGAAGCAGCATCAGGCATGTCAGACGTGGTTCTGGAGAAGTATCTGAGAGCTATATCCTGACCCAAAGGCAGAGCTGGAGACACTGGGCTTGGCATGCGCTTTGTTGAAAGCTCAAAGCTGGGCTGAGGTGGGGGCTGGAAGGGGGGGCCCATGAGACACTTCTTCTAACAAGGGCACACCTCCTAATCTAAATTCAAATAGTGCCACTCCCTGGTTGGCTAAGCATTCAAATCTATGAGCCTATGGAGGGGGGGGGGATTTTTATTTAAACCTACATAATTCCTGATACTGTAGTCATTTACCTAGATTTCCAGTTTGCTATTAATGACTGTCTTAGTTTCTTTACCTGTAAAATGAGGTTGGGAGAATTTTCTACTTTTAGGTTTATTGTAATTGTCAGTAGGAGAACATGGTGAAGATGGAGAAATGTAATACCTTACCAGTGACACATGTGAGACATAGATTGTATGACTCATCCATGAGTAGGTGCATTTGATTGAATTCTTTAGTGTGGCAGCAATGCTCTGCCTCTATTTACCACACATTAGGATTCATGAACTCCTTAGAGAGAATTCATGAAATGTCCACTATGTGCCAGGCACTGTTTTTAACGTTTATAAATTTCTTTTATAAGAAATGTATTCTTTGCTGTTCAGCTGTTCATCTCCTTCTACCTCTGTAGATACTGCTGTCTCTAGAGGCACCACGTGCCTGCACAGGGAGGGAGGTAAGCTACAGATGTCTTACTTCTCTGTAGAGTCACTTTTCTCTTCTGAGCAACACCCTTAAGGGAGCCTTTCCCCCTGCAACACCCCCTTCTTCCTAGGAAATATGTTCATCTAAGGAAGTGCTCTTCTGGGCAGGCTTTGCTGAGGACATTCTTGAAGATGTACATCCCAAGGAAGGGAAGGAGATCGTGGTCAGACACATTTAGTCTTTCATGTGAGTAAGGACAGGTTGGCAGAACCAGGAAGGGAGTAAATGACTTAAAATACCATGTGACTTCATAAAGACATCAACCAAAAAGAAAACATCAAAATAAAGACCACTCTCTTATGTAGTTACTGATTATATGCACAAAAATATCCTAAAATAAAATGTCCTGGCACAAGTTGTCCTCTGCATTGTGTGACCAACTGTCTCACATTTCAGCAGAGTGGTTTTTGTTTATTTTTTTTTCTAGAATACACCGAGAATCATTTACTCCTGCAAGTGTCAAGAGTCAGTTTTGCTGGAACTTATCTGTCTTAAAACAGTTATGAATGATAATGTCTCTAAATATTACATATGCCAATATCCAACTGATTTCCTTGGAATTTTAGAGAGGTCTGAGGAGGGAATCCATTTTTAAAGTTGTCTATTTATGATTCCAAAGAAGACATAAGGGGAAGCCATCTTTGCTGTGTAAATTACTCTGGGCAACGCTGCCTGCACAGTACCTGCGCTTATCAGGTCCACACAGAAAGGAGTGCAGAGCTCACAGCAAGAGCTGCCTTTTGTCTTTGTTCCAAGAAGCTGATGGTTTCACACTTGCTGGGCAAGCCTATGCTGGGTCTGTCTTTGGTTCCTACTTGAGAGCAAGTCCTTGCAAAAGAAGACATGTTGAGACTCACAGAACATGAGTCTTGGAAGGAGCCATGGAGACCTCCACATTCAGCCTCCCCCTCTTTTCTCAGTAAAGTTCACCACCTGAGTACAAAATCATGACAAATATCTCTAACAATAGGCTCTTCCCTTCAATAGCAAAGCAACAGGCAATTCAAAAAGTTGCTGCTGAAAGAGAGAAAGTCTTCTCCAGCGGCGAGCTCCCTGATAGGTTATCCAAGGCCAAGTGGGCAGCCATGAATACATATACATATAAGTAACACTAACCAGGCTCAGCAGGTTGCATTAAATATACATATAAATACATATATAAAAGTTTGTGTAAAGTCATTGAAGCCAGAAAAACTTGAAGTTTTCTAATTGAAAATGGTTTTATTTGAAGTATATTTAACTAATCCAAGTAAACCTTACTTTTTGTCATTTGTATTTCTGAATTTTTCTGTATTTTTTGTCAATTTTATTTGTATAAATTTTCATGCTAACTTTTAAAATATTCTCATGTGTGTGAATATCATTTTCTATCATTTATAAAATACAATTTAATTTAAACAAAAAAGTTTGTGTAACAGGAATAATTAAGGAGGATGAGGTCATGACTTTGAGAGGGAGTTGAGGCTGAGGAGTGTTGGAAGAGCTGGATGGGGAGAGTCAGGTAGAAATGATGTAAATGTTCATTTATGAAATTCTCAGGGAAAAAAAGACTCCAGAAAAAAATGTTACATTGGAAAAGAAGCATTTCTGAATTTCAAAATCCTTCCCTCTGACATAGATACTCTCTTCATTCTTTTAAATCCAAACCGTCATATGTATAGTGCAGTGTAAATGCCAGATTATAGAGACTACATCAGTGTATAAGCCTCCCCTCTTCTACGGATGATCTTGTGTATTTAAATAGATTGCTTTGTAGAGAAACAGGGAGAGGCAGACAGGAGAAGCAACTGCCCTTTTCTGTAAACCATCTCCTGTGAGAGCAAGCCGGGAAGAGGAGCTGGGGAGGTTAGGGGGGCTGGGTGTTTTGACAGAAGTGCAGTGAGCTTGATGACCTTGGTGTTCATGCTGTAGTTGTTATGGCAACAGGAAAGTGAAATCGTGGTTGCTAAGGGACAAATCTCCATCACTACCGGTCATTCCACTCGGACTCAGAAATCCATCTCAAATGAGCATGAGTCAGCAAAAATACCTTTTAAAGGTTGCTTTCAAATCGGACCCTATTTAGCAGTG
This sequence comes from Apodemus sylvaticus, assembly GCF_947179515.1. Taxonomy (NCBI): domain Eukaryota; kingdom Metazoa; phylum Chordata; class Mammalia; order Rodentia; family Muridae; genus Apodemus; species Apodemus sylvaticus. Next base: position 124,528,413 of record NC_067473.1, on the reverse strand, counting down.
TTTGTTTTTGAAGAAGTCCCTAAGGTTTTGGAGCGGTTAGGACAATTTTTAAAAGTCTTAAATGGTTTAAAGGCGATGAAAATGTTCTAAGTGAAGGGGCACTCCCTTTACTACATCTGCCAATCCCCCTGAGGTGCCACAGCACCATTTCACTAACAAACAGATGATTTTCAAAGCAGGTAATATATTCACAGTATAAATCTTCGCCCCTAGAAAGGTCAACCTAATTAATGAGGAGACCGCTCAAGCTATACCTGAAAATGACTAATGAGTCATGAGGTAGGATGCTTCCCCATAGCATCCTAGGAAGACAGTTAGTGACATCAATGCCCATTTACCTGAGTGATGAGTCTCATCCCTCTTCACACCAGTCAATTCCACAGCATGTGCAGAATGCCTTGCTGGCCAATTAGTATTGGGCGAAGCATGGGTACCACCTGCCCATAATAGACTAGGATGCTTCTGTGTTTCAGTGCCTTGTCAAGACCATATATATGTGATCCATTCTCTCTCTATCTGGCACACATTAATGCACATTGATTCATATGTACTCTTTGTGGTGCACGGTCTAGGTCAAGTCTGTGGATGAGCATATTTGTGTCAGCTGTGTGTTGAGATAAAACAAAATTACTTCTGCCCTTTAACCTTTCCTCCCTCACTCTCTTCCTGCTGTCCTTTCTTTTTTACTTCCTCAACTGCTTATGAGCATATTTTCTTTGACAGGAACTAAGAATACAGAAGTAAATAAGAATGTCCCTTTGTCCTTCCGGGATAATTTTTACATTGCGATCACCGACTTATGAACAGCCACGACAGGATGTGCTAAGTGTTCATCTAAGGGAAGTATGACAGATGTAGTAAGGATGGAGAAAACCGTGAGCTTGACTTTTGGAAAGGCATCTTTGTGTAAAATACTCAATTATAAGTGCCCGTGTTTAGCTATTCTTTCTCACAGGGTCTTAGGGAGCACTTCATGTGTTGCTTAACTTCTTAACCACTTCTTGGTTGCTTAACAAGTTCTTTGGAAGCAAATGCTGATAAAGGCAGATTTCAAGGAATTTGATGGGATAAGGCTTCCCCAAGACGATGAGGAATATAGCAGAAGTGAGCACTACAGAACCTTCAGACCAGTGCATAGATCTGTGAATGATGACATGGGAACAATGAAGGGCCCACGTCTTTGAACATCCCACTGGGATCCCTCGTACAAAGAGTATCCATAGAGCTATCCAGTGCCAGTAAATTCTGTGTCACCATGCTCTTCTTCACATGTGAGTGTGTGCTTGGAATTTGATGTGCTTAGCTGATGGTGGTTCTGAGTACACCTACTGCTGAATCTGGCAGCTAATTGTCCAGTCTGAGCAGGTCTCAATAAACAGATCAATGGACAGAAGGATGGATAGATAGATAGATAGATAGATAGATAGATAGATATAGACAGATAGAAGAATGAGGTGTAGGAGCATGGCAATTTAGGGGATTAATAGGGAAAGGAAACTAACCTGACTTGTTAGAAATTCTATGAAGTATAAACTGCCTGTTAATGGCAGCATATGACTGAATGTCAAAAAGTATACATACAACATTGTATTTGGTTGCCTTGGATACAACCCTATCTTATCCAGGGACACATATAGCTCCTTTTGTGAAAGAGAGAGAGAGAGAGAGAGAGAGAGAGAGAGAGAGAGAGAATGAATACAGGCTAAAAAAATATAGACTCTCCCTGGGGAGTAACTTTGGGAACATTATCTTCAAGGGAATGTAAAAGGCTGGGTTAGGCAGAGAGTGAGCTTAAACTGCAATTTTGCACAGGGGCCTACCTGACTTCCAAGGCTGGTACGGGCCTACAGTGATGTCTTCCATAGAGGAATAATAGTAATTCTCTGCAATTGTGTATCAGCCAGGCATCAGATGAGGCTGCTCTGACAGGGAGTGGACAGTTCTTGGGAAGGGATGTATGTCTGTGTGAGACAGTTCCTGGGACGGGATGCCTATATAGGCTGTTAGCAAGCAGCATCATCGAAGCTGGGAAAGAGGGCTTGTGTCCTAAAGAGAAGACTCTACTGACCAAGAAGCCCCCTGAAAGCTAAACTCATGCTCCACAAAGCTGTGGCCCTTCTCTGAATCCACTGTATCTGTCTTAATTCTATTAGAACACTCAGCATGTGTCATAGCTGATTGCAGGTCAGTTATCCCAATGTGAACATTCTCGTCCAAGGCCAAAGTCATGTTCTTATTTCTGTGTTCCTAGCTCCTAGTAAAGACCCATAGATCTTTCAAGGGATGTCTTCTTTCTGGGTGTAGCTTGCTTATTTGGGTTAAGTTTGCATGAACTATGCTCTGCCTGCACAATTTTCTTACCAAAGGTTCTGCCTTGAGCCTGTGACACCAAGTTGAAGGATTCAGTAGCACTCAGGTGCAGCAGCAGTTGACGACGTAATTGTCTTTTTCATTTTTTAATGTGTGGTTTGTGTATATGTGTTCATGTTTGTATATGCAGAGCATATGGTGGCTAGCAATTATCACTGGGTGTCCTCCTTAGATGCTCTCCACTGTAATTTTTGAGAGAAGGTCCCTTACTGATCCTGGAGCACAGCCATTTGGTCAGGCTGGCTGGCTGGTGAGCTCCACGGATCCTCGTGTCTTTGTCCCCCAGTGCTGGGATCCTCGACTTCTGTTGTGTCACTAAATCAGGGAAAGACAACTTTAAAATGTTTATTTTATGTGTATATATGTGTGCCTAGGTATATGTGTGCATGCCAGGTGCATATAGGAACCCACAGAGAGTTTCAAATGGGTACTAGGAACTGACCCTGGTCCCTCTGCAAGAGCAGAAATTGCTCTTAACCGCTGAGCTTTCTCTCCAGCCCCTAAAAGACACATTTTAAAATGGGGGTGAGATTCTATTTTTGAATAAAATATTTAAAAGCCATGTAAAAATAAAATTTGGTGGACTATGTTTGAAAGAGACACTATCCATTATGTATATGTGTTTTTATATAATTATCCTCAAGCATATTTGTAAACTGAATGTATTTGCAAGAGATGATATACACAAGTTGGAATCATCTGACTGTAAAGATCCTCAGTTGAGGAAATGCCTCTATGGATCCAGACATAGGGCATTTTCTCAATTAGTGATCAGTGGGTGAGAGCCCAGTCCATTGTAGGTGATACTATCCCTGGTCCTAGGTTCTATAAGTAAGCAAGCTGAGCAAGCTATGTGAAGTAAGCCAGTAAGCAGCACCCATCCATGGCCTCTGTATCAGCTCCTGCCTCCAGGTTCCATCTGTGCTTGAGTTCCTGTCCCAACTTCCTCCTAAGGTGAACTATGATCTAGATATTATGCCAGATAAGCCATTTTCTTTCCAATTTTTATATTGGTCATGATGCAGTAATAGAAACCCCAACCAAGATGGATGGATATTTCTAATAGGAATAAATGTATCTGTTAAAATGTGAAGCCTCAAAGTATATCAAAATTCCTTACAGGGACAAGATATATGAAGTCAGGTTATAGGAGTTAGTTAAGTCTAGAGTGACGATCCCATCAAGGGCACTTTGGACATCCCAGAGATCTAGGTTGAAGAGTATGTAGGCAGAGAATGAGCCAAGAAAACCTCAGGGGCAACAGCCTTCAGAAGTCATTCTAAGAAGTGGGCCAGAAGAGGGAAGGGATAAAATGATATTCGAAGGATTAATGACTACATGTTAGGATTGCTGACATCTTTCTCTAATAGATTAATAAATCATGGATTAATAGATCTCCAGAGGGGCAATCAAACTTCTTAGCCAATCTCCCTGATATGTTAATAGGGAATCTCCCTGGGTTGGGTCATTAAGGCTCAGTTAGAATGTACAAGGCTAAATTGTTTCGCCTTGTTGACTAGATTGAAGGCAAATCAGCTCAAGTGGGCTCCCACCATCCCTTTTGCAGTGTGCCTGCTGACAGAGGAAATGGATCCCAGCAGGAGAAGGTCTCTGAGTATTTAATCTCTTCCTTGCTACTGTCTAGGCACGGATGGGCTTGGGCTGCCTGGGTGTGAATTGTGGCTACTGTTTCTCAGTTTCTGGTAATGAGGGAACCATAGACAGTATCCAGTATGCTTCTGGGAAGTAGTTCTCAACCTGGGGATCTTGAACCCTTTGACAGTGGGCGGTCCAATGACCTTTTCACAGGGGTTACCTAAGGCCATTGGAAAACACAGATATTTGCATTACAATTCACAAGAGTAACAAAATTGTAGTTATGAAGTAGGAACAAAACTAGTTTAATGACTGGGGGTCACCACAACATGAGAAACTGTATTAAAGGATGGCAGTGTTAGAAAGGTTAGAACCACTGCTCTGGGGGAGGAGAGCCCTTGCAGGTGTTAGGGTTTGAAATGGGAAAGGCTATTCTTTGGGTATCGTATTCAGAAAAGGGAATATTGAGGTCACATTTAAGGCATGACCTTAATATTGAGACAAGAGGGGATAGCCACACAAAAAGGTTAGGAGTGAGGCTGGGATGAATGGGAGAGACTCTCCCAGGAAGAAGGAATGGTGTCGCAAATAGACTGAGAAGGAAAGAGATCTTTGAGGATATTGAAATGGATTGCTGAACAGATGCATAGTGACCAGCTGTGCTCATAGACTACATAAAGGGCCTGTTTTGCTTTGCTAATTAGATCGCTATACAAAGTTGAGATTTTGTCCAAAATACCAAGGAAGCCAATTAAGTTTTTAGGCAAGGAGGGACACGATTTGATTTTTATAAAAGAGCATAAAGCTTTATAAAGCATCTATAAAGAGGGTGGATCAGAGGTAAGCAAAGAATCAGGCAAATCAATAAGAGGTAATTTGAGACATCTTGAAGAGGGGAGATGATGATGTTAGTCTTGGGTGATAGGACCGGTGAGACCAAGATTGATGAATTAAGAGCATAAGTAGGAGGCAGAGAAAGGAAGGACTCAGTGATAGCTTAGCTGTGGGGTGGTTAGAGATGGTTAGGGTGGGAGGCATCTAGGATGTACCTGTATTTCTGTTGCAGGCAGCCAGGAATGTGTGTACAGGTGCTTGAGTTCTACCATCAACCCAGATCTATTCTGAAACTGGATTTCTTTAGTTTCAAGTCCTAAGCACTGCCCTCCCTCCTTCTTGTGTCTGCTTCATGTCTGGAGAGAAAGCTGCTTCTTTCCTGAGCGAGCTGTGCACCTTGCCAAAGAAAGAAAGCTGCACTCCCTTTTGGTAGTCAGAGCCACATGACCGGCCTCGCTGGCAAGCAATCCTGGATCCTTCAATGATTTAACATCTGTTCTTCTTACTCAGCCCTAATCTGAATGCACTGCCTGTTGATTATCTCAGACACAACTTATTACCCTGAATCTAACGCTTCTTCTGCAGTGTTTCAATTAATGGGACCATGAGTGCGTATGTGTGTGTGTGTGTGTGTATGTGTGTGTGTGTGTGTGTGTTCTAGAATGGCAGAGCACAGCCAGGATTTAATTTAATTGATTTAATTTGCATTTCTCATTCTGAAAGAATTATGTGTCGTAAATTCACCTACTGGCAGGACCTGGCCACTGCTGCTTCCTTTGTGAATACAAAATTAGCTTCGCTAAAGGTTCTTCCAATCCTTGTTGCCTTAAGTTCTCCTGAGATGCCTAAGGTGTACTCTCTTGGGGAATAGAGTAAGTCTGGGGGAGCTGTGCTTAGCATTAGACTGCATAGAAGAAAGGCAAATGCCATGGGAACTTATATCATCTTGGGAGCCATCTCTAAGGGAGTTACTGAGACTCTTGGTCTGGGAGCTGAAGCCAGAGCAGATACTGTGGATGAGGAGTATCATGGGCAAGGGAGCTTTGCATCCTTCCAACCAAAGGCACACTTCCTGGAGACTATTGAAGTTTTTCTATGAGACTGTAGAAAAAGCAAACTGATGCAGACCTCTATTTCACACGTGTAATGTTATGTATCAAATACATATTTCAATGCATATGAATAGATATATGATGGGAAATCATCAATTATGCAACAGAATCTCTCTCTGTGGCAGATGATGAACAGTCCCATTGCATACAGAAGTCAGCTGCTGTGCTTGGTGCTTTTGCTGTCCCTGGCACCCAGGAACTCCCTTGTCCCTGGAGCTGAAGCAGCTATGCTCAGCCCTCCCAGCATGCTTCTAGGCCTCTCCCTCTGATTCTGTAACTATATCTGGAGTCTTTCTGATTGGCTGGTAACTATTCTGAATTAAATTTTTGTGTAAATTTTGTGTGTAAAATTTTGGTCATGTTTATGCTAAAATTTCTCTCATAAATTCATTTAGTTGACAAAGACTGGGTTCCGAGTACATACCAGGAGTTGCACTAATTTTATAGAATGGGGGACTGAATTAGATAGTGATCTGTGCTCCAGAAAGTTCGTTCAGGAATGAAGACTACTGCATAAATGTAAGTCTAATGACAGGGACGACCAAAGGGACCTGTATGATCCTTGGGGGCTTCCACTCTTGCCCAAGGTTGTAGTGTTGTGGGTACCCAGGGAAAACCTTTTATAGGATCTAACCATAGAGCTGAGCCTCATAGGATGAGTGGGGGTTAGTCACCCTTAGGAAAGATGGAGCTGAGGGAGGAGACCCACTGGGTTTCACTGAAGAGACTATACACAAGGGTAGGAGAGGTGGATGGGCCCAATACTGATAAGTATGCAGTACTTATAATTTTGTTTGCTCAGCATTCATTTTGCCAATAGAACATGTCTATTTTTTGGAAGTGTGTGTGTGTGTGTGTGTGTGTGTGTGTGTGTGTGTGACTGTCACCCCACTAATCTCACATATTAATTTGAATGTGATAGACTCCTACCTCCTAATATCAGGAACAGGCATTCAATAGACAGCTAGCCAAGTGTTTGTTCTGTTGCCGTGGTGAAGTGGTTGGTCCCATGGTAGACAAGGACACTCATGTCAGTCTAGCAAAATTTGGGCACCAGAAGTACAATGGAGTTATTCACAAAAGAAACCTCTTCCTATTCTCCAACATATAACAAGGACACATGCTCCACTATGTTCATGGCAGCCTTATTTATAATAACCAGAAGCTGGAAAGAACCCAGATGTCCCTCAACAGAGGAAAGGATATAGAAAATATAATACATTTACCATTTACATAATGGAGTACTACTCAGATTTTAAAAATGATGAATTCATGAATTTCTTAGGCAAATGGATGGAACTTGAAAATATCATCTTGAATGAAATAACCCAATCACAAAAGAACACACATGGTATGCACTCACTGATAAGTAGATATTAGCTCAAAAGTTTGGAATACCCAACATACAATTCACAGACCACATGAAGCTCAAGGAGAAGGAAGACCAAAGTGTGGGTACTTTTGTTCTTCTTAGGAAAGGGATCAAAATACTCATGGAGCAAATATGGAGACAAAGTACAGAGCAGAGAGTAAAGGAAAGGCCATCCAGACACTGTCCCACCCGGGGATTCATCCCAGATACAGTCACTAAATTCTGACACTATTGTGGATGCCAAGAAATGCTTGCTGAAAGGAGCCTGGTATAGATGTCTCCTGAGAGGCCCTGCAAGAACCTTACAAATAGAGTTGGATGCTCACAGCCAACCATTGCACTGAGTGCAGGATCCCCAAAGGAGGAGTTAGAGAAAGGACTAAAGGAGCTGAAGGGGTTTGCAACCCATAGGAAGAACAGCAATATCAACCAACCAGACCCCCAGAGCTCCCAGGGACTAAGTCACCAACCAAGGAGTACTCATGGCTCCAGCTGCATATGTAGCAGAGGATGGCCTGGCCAGGCATCAATGGGAGGAGAGGTTCTTGGTCCTATGAAGATTTGATAGATGCCCCAGTGTAGAGGAATCAAGGGAACACTCTCATAGAAGCAGGGGGACTGGGATGGGATAGGGAGTTTCCGGGATCAGATAAGGAGATAACACTTGAAATTAAATAAGTTAAAATAAATAAATAAGTAAATAAAGATAATCACAAATCTAAAGATATATGGAACCTCTTTCTTACTGGCACCACAGAGCCTGTGGTATCCAACTTGTTACTGTAAGGAGAGCTCTCTAACACTTTGGAAAATAGAGTTGATACATAAAAGCAGATTCCCTACAGAGATAGTTTCAGGAGCTGGATTCTACTGTGCCAGACAGCATATATTTTTTAACATCCTTAGTGACCCATACAGTAATAAAATTCTTTCAGCTTAAGCCAAATCAAGGTCATGTATAACTGAAGGAGACCTGATGAGTTCTTGGCATCCAGCAGAGACAGCCACCAGGATCCAGGACCCGTAAGAACAATAGATCCAGAGACAGAAAGATGCAGACAACACAAATGCAAGAGATGGATATTTCCAAGATCTGGGAAGAAAATCCAGTTCGTGGGACACAGGACTCTGTGTCAGTTCAATGAAGGTGATTCTCATAAGCAGGCTGAGAGCAGAATCAGATTCTGATTCCAGGAATCTAAGCTCTGGCAACAGTATCCACTGTCTCAGTCCTGCATCTGAAGCAGTGTTCTCACCTCAGGATGGGTTCTCATGGTGAACTTGTGCCCTCCTTGACTAGCATATTCTTTGGGGGACTATTCCATGTGGTCACCTGTTCTCTGTATTTCAGTGCAGGAAAACATGATAATATGGTAATATCTACAATGAGAATTTAGACCCTTGAAGGTCCTAGGTTGTGAATGTGAAGGGCTCGTTCTATGTCAAATCTTGTCAAGCACCTGTGGATAAAAATGTTCCCCAGCATTTGTCCCATTTCAGATAGGAGCAAAGTGAAGTTAAAAATCTGAAAAGTTCCTTCAACTGACCATTGACCTGGCTGGACATTAAATGTCACTTTATTTTATTTTTTGAGAGAAAATCTTTTGCGTACCACAGACATCTATATTGAAAAGTTAACCTTCAAAGGCCTAGGTTTTTATGTTTCCTGACATTTGTTTTATATGATTGCTAATTTATCAGCCTTTCAGCATTTCTCCTGGATTTGTACAGCACTTCCCTGTCAATAACTTAGGGCCTGCAATTAACAACAGACAATGGTTTTTCTGTGTAGCTGTAATGACCACTGTTTCAAGTTCTACTTTCAGCTGTTCAAACTCATTTCCTTCCATGGATGATTCTCTGTGATTTCTGAAACATTGCAATCAATATTTTATCCTTGGCTGCTTAATAAATACAACCAAACCCACAGCCTTTAGCATTTCAGAGAAACCATTCTCTATGATTTCTCAGCAACAGTGAATTTATCTACCAGAGGAGCAGCCTTGAGGGACTCCATTTATTTAAGAATATAATGGATTTTTTCTATAAACCTCTAAAGCAAAATCAGAGGCTTCCCTCAGTGCTATTTCATGATTTTTTTTCTTGCTTTTTTTCCCCCTTGCCTGACTTGAAGCTCTATGACCGTCATCCCCGGAGTCTTAGGACAAGAGCAAATAATTTCTCGTGTGACAATTGAAAGGCCCAGACTTAGTCTGATCTGGCAGTTTGCAGGTTTGGGGAGCTGTGTAGGGTCAGCTGCAGCAGCATTTCGTGCCAAATGCCAGGGGACAGGTAGGGAGGATGTTCTGGAAATTTCTCATATTTTAAAACTTTAAGTCCATTGTAAGACACGTTTTGTCAAGCTCCTCACTTGCGCTGAGTTCTAGTCACCGAGAAAACAGTGTTTCCTTCTAAAACATTTGTCTCTACATTGCCACCTAAAAATGAAATATAGCCCCTTGCAAAAACAAACTCTAAACCAAAGCAAAGCACATCTCTACCTTGGACAATCACTCCCAACTCCTAGCGTGTAGCCCAGAGAGAGAAAACAGCAAGAACAGCTCCTGTCTGCATCCAAGTCACTCCCTTGTCATGGTGGGAGGGATGCTGCTTAGCTGTCTCGGGCAAAGACTGTTCCTCCGGAGGAGAGTTCCTGTCCCTGTTTTGGTTTTGTCTTATTTTTACAGTAAGACAGTTGTTGGTCATTAAATTCCTCAAGCCATTGGGTCTGTATGCAGGCTGGTTCTGGTCTCTTTTCTGGGTATATTTATTGAGGTAGCCTATAAAAGTGTCTAATTTTTTGTTGTGTTTTTGTGTGATAGAAGTAAGACTATATTTGAAAATCTTCCCCTGGATTCAAGAAAAGTAAAATGTCCTGGATGATGGTCGATTTAATAATTTGGAGCAACTTTCCCTCAGTTTGACACTCAGAGAGTGGCACAAAAAATGTGACTCAGAAATAAAGTGTTCCTCTGATAATTTGAAACCCAGGCTGAATGTCAGGGCATTTCCTTTTTCTTTTCTTTTCTTTTTTTTCTTTCTTTCTTTTCTTTTTTCTTACTTTCTTTCTTTCTTTCTTTCTTTCTTTCTTTCTTTCTTTCTTTCTTTCTTTCTTTCGATTTATTTATTTATTTTATGTATGTGAGTACATTGTGCTATCTTCAGACACACCAGAAGAGGGCATCATATCCCATTACAGATGGCTGTGAGCCATTTTGGACAGAAGTTACTGTTGTTGATCCTGCAGCGTGAAAGGGAATCTCATGCACGGAGAGGAAGCTTTTGCACAGGAACTCCAGCTTGTTATATATGATAAACTCACTTATTTGAAACCGAATATTTGACAACTACAGATGATTCTGATCCCACAGAACACCTGGCTTAGATAACAGATACCCGTAATCAGCTGACAAAGGTGAATGCCAATCTCCTTAGAAGAAATGAGTTTTCAAATTATTTATAGGAAAGCTTTTCTGAGTGCATTTGTAGGTGAACAATTCACAAGTAACCAGACACACAGGGAAACAAGACAGGGCTGAGTACAGACAGAAGTACAGAAGACAGATAAACCCCACGCAGATGATACAAAGACAGAGGGTAGTTCAAGTAATTGTACTTAGGAAACTAAATATATTGACAGGAAATTGGAAAAAGGATACTGCCTATTTTTCAAAAGAACAAGTTGGAGACAAGGAATTGAAAACAATAATAATTAAACTGAGTAGGTCAAGAGATTGTTTTGACGACAAATTTGGTGTGAACGATAATATCATCAAACGGAAAGGTGGGACTGTGAGGAGCTGGGCTTTCTAAAGTACTTGGGTTCTGCAAGAATGGGGTGAGCTCATGGGAAGTCTGGGGTGGCCCTGCTGAGATGGAACCCTACCATTGACATGGAATTCAGAACCATTTTATTCATGGAGCATAGTTCAGGAACTGTGGTGGGAAAGTTTTTAACTTAGACATAAGTACCTGATGGCATGGAAATGGATTTGTGTCACATCTAAAGACACCTTTAGAAGGGTGAGAGGACCAGGCTGCGGGCAGGGCTTCAGTGGAATATGTCTGAAACTGTGCCATGGTGCAGGCATACTGATTACTTAAAGCTAACACTGCAATGTTTGGTCATAGGATTCCATTGCCTTGGCCATGATTAATTGTGTGTGTGTGTGTGTGTGTGTATGAGAGAGAGCGAGAGAGAGAGAGAGAGAGAGAGAGAGAGAGAGAGAGAGAGAGAGAGAGAGAGAGAGTCAACGCAAAGCTCATTCATTCAGCTATTGAAGAAAGATATCATAATTTGGGGATCCTCTGTCTCCATCTCTCAGGTTTATAGACAAGCCTCCACATCTGCCTTGCATTTATGAGCACCAGGGAGCTGGACCCTTAGTCTCATGCTTGTGGTAGCAAGCTCCTGATGCAATGAGCTACCTCCTTAGTCTTTTGGCCAGGAATTTTACCAGGGCCTTAGATACTGGAGGTCAGTCTCATTGCCAAGTAAGTTTGCACACCCACAAGGCTCTCCTAAGTGCCTCCTTGTTAGAACAGTGTCAAGCACATCCACAGGCAGAAGCCATCCTGCCAGAAACGTGTGCAAGGGGGAAGCTATGCTGGATGGCTTTCAGAATCTAGCTTCTAGAATCCAAAAAAGAACATTCCAAAGGAAAGGGGCTGGAGAGGCACTGTGGGCCAGACCCATGGCTGCTTCTGTGTGCTTGGCAGCACAGCATCCTGTTTCTTTTGGAAATGGAACATGTTTTGTGAGAGAACATTTCAGCCAGTGTTAGACACTGACTCCAACATGCCAGTTGTACTAGGGAGTCCGGCTAGACACTGTCATTGGGCTATAGATGTGCTCTCCATCCATGTGGGTGCACTGGGCCTCCTCTAAGCTCTTCTGCCAAAACTATGGGGAAAATTCTTACTGAAAATCCTGATCATGCAAGACCTGGCTACACAGGGCTGCTGGTGTTTGCCACTGTGAAGACAGGGGAACAGGGATTCCAGAAGGTTTGGGGGCAGGGTGTTGAAATTGGAATGGGGGAGAGATACAGGGTTCTATGTGAATCCCTAGATCAGATTGTGTCCTCACTTATACAATATTCCCCTCTTATTTTGAATTGAGTTTTTGTAATAGCGAGTACTGACACATAATTATGTAAATTAATATATTATGGTATAGTCCTTCCTGTCCTTACAGTTATAAAATATTACTCCTTTTGCAAATAACATAGAGGTTTGGACATTGTATTTCCCATGGAAGTTCATATTTTATTGGTGACCGTTTGTGGCGGGGACTCTGGGAGGCACACTTGAGGCTTGCATTAGTTCATCTTAATTGTTTCTGTGACTAAATACCTGACTGAACTTAAAAGAAAAATTGTCCATTTTGACTGAAGGCTTTAGAGTCTGTGCTCACTTTACTTTGCGTTTCTGGGCCCATTGTGAATTAGAGAGGCATGGTGGTGGGAGCCTGTGGAGGGAAGGCTGCTCACCTCCTGGCACACAGGAAGCAGAGAGAGAGGGATTCAGGAAGATGCCCAGGAAAGTTAGAGCCCTCAAGGAACCCATGAGCCTGCGTTGTACCTGTAAGCCTGCTTTCTGCTCCCTGATGCTATCCCATTGTAAATCCTCAGGAGATCAATGAATGCATAGGGCCAGAGTCCTTAGGATCTAATCCACTCTCAAGACGCCTAGAGGTGTGCTTCACTAATCTATTCATTTCTCAGCCAACCAAACTGACAATCAAGATTAACCACCAAAGGCTTGCACTAGACCTCTTTGTGTGGGGGTGTGGGGATTTCAGCTGCTAGGGGCTGAACAGTGAGTATTAGGAAAGTGAGGTTCTGTCATTTCAATTAGAATAGCCAGATCAGAAGTCAATCCTAGATTATACCTTGTACTCCTCTTAGTACTCCTTTCAACAGTCATATCCATCAGGACAAGGGCTTGTTTGTTTATTTGTTCATCCATCCATTCATGGTCATTCATTCATTCTTCAGCATTTGGAATCTTGCTTCTCTCAATGAGTGTATACACCGTCCGTATAAACCAATGAGTAACTAAGAACTGTATTGTTTACAAACTTACAGAGGCTCTATGTTGCCTGGGGAAAAGGGCAAAATTTGTGTGCCTAGTCCAAACTTACGCTGGTTTTGAAGTCTTGGCCTTGATACTTTCTGTCAGTCCACTGGGCAGGCATATTATCATGTTTTCCTGTCTCCCAGAGAGCCTTGTTCCCCCGCCCCCATCCCCCCTCCTGTGTCCCCAGTGCTGCTGCTCAGATGCCTCTTTTGGTGAAAGCACACTTCCTGATTCCTCAGTTTTTGAGGTTTAGATCTCACTGAACTTATTGCCTGAGCTGACCTTTTAAGTAAGGAGCAGTTTCTCCTTTGAGCTCTTTTTTTTTTTTTTTTTTTTTTTTTTTTTTTACATCACTCTTATTAGATTCATAACATCTAGTTATGAAGTTGTTTCTTATGTGGTTTCCCTCTATTGCATTGTGAGCTATTCAAAGGTCAATGTAGCATCCATTCACCCTTTAATCCTCAATGCTGACATCCAATAGCTATGATCAGGTCCTGTATTATATATTGTAGCTGCAACAATTTCTTTCTTTCTTTCTTTCTTTCTTTCTTTCTTTCTTTCTTTCTTTCTTTCTTTCTTTCTTTCTTTCTTTTTTTTTTGGATGATTGTTTTGATGTGTTCTTGGATTTGGTTTGCCAGAATTTTTTTTTTAATATTTTTATTTTCTATATTCTTTGTTTACATTCCAAATGATTTCCCCTTTCCCGGATCCCCCTCCCCATATGTCCCATAAACCTTCTTCTCTCCATCCATTCTCCAATCACCTCCCTCCTTTTTTTCTCTGTCCTTATATTCCCCTCCAATGCTAGATCAATCCTTTCCAGGATCAGGACCTTCTCCATACTTCTTTATGGGAGTTATTTGTTATGCGATTTGTGCCTTGGGTATTCAGGGCTTCTGGGCTAATTAATATCCACTTATCAAAGATTGCATTCCATGTGTATTCTTTTGTGACTGGGTTATCTCACTTCGGATGAAATTTTCCAGATCAAACCATTTGCTTAAAAATTTTGAGAATTCATTGTTTCTAATTGCTGAGTAGTATTCCATTGTGTAAATATACCACATTTTCTGTATCCATTCCTCCTTTGAGGGACATCTGGGTTCTTTCCAGCTTCTGGCTATTATAAATAAGGCTGCTATGAACATAATGGAGCATGTGTTTTTATTGCATGCTGGGGAATCCTTTGGGTATATGCCCAGGAGAGGTATAGCAGGGTCCTCCGGAAGTGTCATGTCCAGTTTTCTGAGGAACTGCCAGAGTGATTTCCAAAGTGGTTGTACTACCTTACAGCCCTACCAGCAGTGGAGGAGTGTTCCTCTTTCTCCACATCCTTGCCAACACCTGCTGTCTCCTGAGTTTTTGACCTTAGCCATTCTGACTGGTGTAAGGTGAAATCTCAGGGTTGTTTTGATTTGCATTTCCCTAATGACTAATGATGTTGAGCACTTCTTAAGGTGCCTCTCAGCCATCCGAATTTCTTCAGGTGAAAATTCTTTGTTTAGATCTGTACCCCATTTTTTAATAGGGTTATTCAGTTCCCTGGGGTCTAACTTCTTGAGTTCTTTGTATATATTGGATATTAGCCCTCTATCAGATGTAGGGTTGGTGAATATCCTTTCCCGATTTGATAGTTGCCGTTTTGTCCTTTTAACAGTGTCCTTTGCCTTACAGAAACTTTGTAATTTTATGAGGTCCCATTTGTCAATTCTTGATCTTAGAGCATAAGCTATTGGTGGTCTGTTCAGGAACTTTTCCCCCGTGCCCATGTCCTTTAGGGTCTTCCCCAGTTTCTTTTCTATTAGTTTCAGTGTGTCTGGTTTTACATGGAGGTCTTTGATCCACTTGAAGTGAAGTTTAGTACATGGAAATAAGAATGGATCAATTCACATTCTTCTGCATGCTGACCTCCAATTGAACCAGCACCATTTGTTGAAAAGGCTATCTTTTTTCCACTGGATGTTTTTGGCTCCTTTGTCGAAGATCAAGTGACCATAGGTGTGAGAGTTCATTTCTGGATCTTCAATTCTATTCCATTGGTCCACTTGTCTGTCACTGTGCCAATACCATGCAGGTTTTAACACTATTGCTCTGTAGTATTGCTTGAAGTCATGGATACTGATTCCCCCAGAATTTCTTTTGTTGTTAAGAATAGTTTTAGCTATCCTAGGTTTTTTGTTATTCCAGATGAATTTGAAAATTGCTTTTTCTAACTCTGTAAAGAACCGAGTTGGGATTTTGATGGGGATTGCCTTGTATCTGTAGATCGCTTTTGGCAAGATGGCCATTTTAACTATATTAATCCTGCCAATCCATGAGCATGGAAGATTTTTCCATTTTCTGAGGTCTTCTTCAATTTCCTTCTTCAGTGACCTGAAGTTCTTGTCATATAGATCTTTCACTTGTTTGGTTAGAGTCACACCAAGATACTTTATATTGTTTGTGGCTATTGTAAAGGGTGTCATTTCCCTAACTTCTTTCTCAGCCTGCTTATCCCTTGAGTATAGGAAGGCAACTGATTTGCTTGAGTTTATTTTATAACCAGCCACTTTGCTGAAGTTGTTTATCAGCTGTAGGAGTTCTCTGGTGGAGGTTTTCGGGTCACTTAAGTAGACTATCATGTCATCTGCAAATAGTGATAATTTGGCTTTTTCCTTTCCAATTTGTATCCCCTTGACCTCCTTATGTTGTCTAATTGCTCTAGCTAGAACTTCAAGTACTATATTGAAAAAATATGGAGAGAGAGGACAGCCTTGTCTAGTCCCAGATTTTAGTGGGACTGCTTCAAGTTTCTCTCCTTTTAGTTTGATGTTAGCTACCCGTTTGCTGTATATTGCTTTAACGATGTTTAGGTATGGGCCTTGAATTCCTGTTCTTTCCAATACTTTTAGCATGAAAGGATGCTGAATTTTGTCAAATGCTTTTTGTGCATCTAATGAGATGATCATATGGTTTTTTTCTTTGAGTTTGTTATGTAGTGGATAGCATTGATGGATTTCCTTATATTGAACCATCCCTGCATCCCTGGGATGAAGCCTACTTGATCATGGTGGATGATCGTTTGATGTATTCTTGGATTTGGTTGGTAAGAATTTTATTAAGTATTTTTGCATCAATATTCATAAGAGAAATTGGCCTGCAGTTCTCTTTCTTTGTTGGATCTTTGTGTGGTTTTGGTATCAGCGTACTTGTGGCTTCATAGAACGAGTTTGGTAGAGTTCCTTCTGTTTCTATTTTGTGGAATAGTCTGAAGAGTATTGGTGTTAGGTCTTCTATGAAGGTCTGATAGAATTCTGCACTGAAGCCATCTGGTCCCGTGCTTTTTTTGGTTGGGAGACTTTCTATGACCCTTTTTATTTCTTCAGGTGTTATGGGACTGTTTAGTTGATTTATTTGATCCTGATTTAGTTTTGGTGTCAGATATCTGTCTAGGAAACTGTCCATTTCCTCCAGATTCTCCAGTTGTGTTGAGTATAGGTTTTTGTAGTAGGATCTAATGATTTTTTGAATTTCCTCAGTTTCTGTTATCTCTCCCTTTTCATTTCTAAGTTTGTTAATCTGGATACTGTCTCTGTGTCCTTTGGTTAGTCTGGCTAAGGATTTATCTATCTTGTTGATTTTCTCAAAGAACCAGCTCCTGGTTTTGTTGATTCTTTGTATGGTTCTCTTTGTTTCTACTTGATTGATTTCGGCCCTGAGTTTGATGATTTCCTGTCTTCTACTCCTCCTGGGTGAAATAGCTTCTTTTTGTTCCAGGGCTTTCAGGTGTGTCATTAAGCTGTTAATGTATGCTCTCTCCATTTTCTTTTTGGAGGCACTCAGGGCTATGAGTTTTCCTCTTAGCACTGCTTTCATTGTGTCCCATAGATTTGGGTATGTGGTGTCTTCATTTTCATTAAGTTCTAAAAAGTCTTTAATTTCTTTCTTTATTTCTTCCTTGACCAAGGTATCATTGAGTAGAATATTGTTCAGTTTCCACATGTATTTGGGTTTTCTGTTGTTTTTGTTGTTATTGAAGACCACTTTTAGTCCATAGTGATCTGATAGGAGACATGGGATTAGTTCGATCTTCTTATATTTGTTGAGGTCTGTCTTGTGACCAATTATATGGCTGATTTTGGAGAAGGTACCATGAGGTGCTGAGAAAAAGGTATATTCTTTTGCTTTAGGATAGAATGTTCTATATATATCTGTTAAATCTAATTGGTCCAAAGCTTCAATTAGTTTCATTGTGACCCTGTTCAGTTTCTGTTTTCCTGATCGGTCCATTGAGGAAAGTGCAGTGTTGAAGTCATCCACAATTATTGTGTTAGGTGCAATGTGTGCTTTGAGCTTTAATAAAGTTTCTTTTATGAATGAGGGTGCCCTTGCATTTGGAGCATAGATATTCAGGATTGAGAGTTCTTCTTGTTGTATTTTACCTTTGACCAGCAAGAAGTGTCCCTCAGAGTCTCTTTTGATGACTTTGGGTTGAAAGTCAATTTTATCTGATATTAGAATGGCTACTCCAGCTTGTTTCCTGAGACCATTTGCTTGTAAAATTGTCTTCCAGCCTTTTACTCTAAGTTAGTGTTTGTCTTTGACCCTGAAGTGTGTTTCCTGTATGCAGCAATATGTAGGGTCCTGTTTACTTATCCAGTCGGTTAGTCTATGTCTTTTTATTGGGGTATTGAGTCCATTGATGTTAAGAGATATTAAGGAATAGTGATTGTTACTTCCTGTCATTTTTGATGTTATTTTTTAAATTTGATTGGTTAACTTCTTTTGGGTTTGATGAGAGAAGGTTACTATCTTGCTTTTTCCAGGGTGAAGTTTCCCTCCTTGTATTGGTGTTTTCTTCCTATTATCCTTTGTAGGGCTGGGTTTGTGGATAGATATTGGGTAAACTTGGTTTTGTCATGGAATATCATAGTTTCTCCATCTATGGTGATTGAGAGTTTTGCTGGGTATAGTAGTTTTGGCTGGCATTTGTGTTCTCTTAGAGTTTGCATGAGATCTGCCCAGGATCTTCTAGCTTTCATAGTCTCAGGTGAAAAGTCTGCTGTGATTATGATAGGTCTTCCTTTATATGTTACTTGGCCTTTTTCTCTTACTGCCTTTAATATTCTTTCTTTGTTTAGTACATTTGGTGTTTTGATTATTATGTGATGGGAGGTATTTCTGTTCTGGTCCAGTCTGTTTGGAGTTCTGTA
Source organism: Apodemus sylvaticus (assembly GCF_947179515.1). Classification (NCBI taxonomy): domain Eukaryota; kingdom Metazoa; phylum Chordata; class Mammalia; order Rodentia; family Muridae; genus Apodemus; species Apodemus sylvaticus. The sequence continues at coordinate 124,509,852 of NC_067473.1, read as the reverse complement.
GGCTTCTTGTATATTCATGGGCATCTCTCTCTTTAGATTAGGGAAGCTTTCTTCCATAATTTTATTGAAGATATTTGCTGGCCCTTTAAGTTGTAAATCTTCACTCTCATCTATGCCTATAATCCTTTGGTTTGGTCTTCTCATTGTGTCCTGGATTTCCTGGATATTTTGGGTTACAAGCTTTTTGCATTTTGCATTTTCTTTAACTGTTGAGTCCATGGTTTCTATGGTATCTTCAGCATCTGAGATTCTTTCTTCTATCTCTTGTATTCTGTTGTTGATATTTGCATCTATGTCCCCTGATTTCTTCCCAAGGTTTTCTATCTCCAAAGTTGTCTCCCTTCGAGTTTTCTTAGTTGTTTCTACTTCTGATTTTAGATCCTGGATGGTTTTATTTAGCTCCTTCACTTGCTAGTTTTTGTTTTCCTGTAATTCTTTAAGAGATTTTTGTGTTTCCTCTTTCATGACCTCAGCCTGTTGACGAAAGTTCTCCTGTATGTCTTTAAGTGATTTTTTTGTTTCCTCCTTATTGGCTTTTGTATTCTCCCGAATTTCTTTCAATGATTTTTTGTGTTTCCCTTGTAAGGGCTTCTAACTTTTGATCCATTTTCTCCTGAATTTCTTTAAGTATGTCCTTTATATGTTCCTGTACCAGCATCATGACCAGTGATTTTAAATCCAAATCTTGTTTTACCGGTGTGATGGGGCATTCAGGACATGCTGTTAAAGGAGAATTGGGTTCAGATGCTGCCATATTGCCTTGATTTCTGTTAGTGATGTTCCTGCATTTGCCTTTTGCTATCTAGTTCTTACTGGTGTTAGTTGGTCTTGTCAATGCTGGACTCCCCAGTGCAAGCTGCCTCTTCCCAGGTGGCCTCTGGTGCACAGCTGACCTCCTGCACTGCCTGGAGACAGGGTGCTGTGGCCCAGGCTGTTCAGATCCCTAAGCAGCCACCTGAAGGCTCCCGCTGGGGGATGCTGGACTCACCAGAGCACACTGACTCCTCCCAGCCGGCCTTCCTGATGCCCCTCTTGCCTCTTGCAGGACCTGGAGATGTGGCGTTGCAGCCCAGGCTGTTTTGGATCCCGAAGCGGTGATCTGAGGGCTCCTGCCAGAGGCCTCAGGACTGGAACCTAAGCTCTGTGCAGCAGGAGCAAGCTGTGTGCTCCCAGTCTTGCTGCAACAATTTCTATTTGTCACAATCAGAGTTTTATGGGTGTACCTATGAATTCAGATTACTTTGTCTTCTTCAGTAAATAGGAAGCCCAGAAGGGCTTGGAGCACAGATAATTTTGTATGCTGACATATCCTGATTGCCTGACATAACACAGACTGAATATACTTATGGAGTGGATCACTGTAAGCTTTTCTGAGTTAATGGATGAACTATGGATTGATTATAAAACATGATACCCTATTTAAAGAGTTTAAAAAGATGAGTCTTACTGGGCAAGGTGGTGCACACCTCACTCTCAGAACTCCTGAGGTAGAGAAACAGGAGCCTTGCTACATACAAGTTTAAGGTCAGCAAGGGCTGTATAGATGGTTCTTGTCTCAAAACAAAAGGAAGGAAAAAAGAAGGAGGAGGAGGAGGAAAGAAGGAAGAAAGGAAGGAAGAATGAATGAATGAATGAAAAAAGAAAGAAAGAAAGAAAGAAAGAAAGGAAGAAAGAAAGGAAGAAAGAAAGGTAGAAGCTTAGATAGAGAAGATCCTTCTCAGTCCTGGTGGGAAACCCAAGTACTGTGCGTGAACTGTGGAACTGTAGGCATTGTAGGTCCTGGTGAGGGTAACTTAACATTGCTTAAATTTCTACTTTTCAGAAAAGTTGAGAAAACAGTTCAATGAACATTTCCCCCATTTGATAATAAGTTATAAACATAGTGTACAATTATCTATCAATGTTAAGACTATATATTATCTAAACATGGACAATCTCTTATATAACATAATACGTCTGTGTTAGTTACTTTTCTATTGCTGTGATCAAGGTTACTTATACAAGGAAAGGTTTATTTCCTGTTAACAGTTCTAGAAAGTTAAGAATCCATCACAGTGGGAAAACAGGGCAGCAGTTAGGCATGATGGTAGAAACAGCTGACATCTTAAACCTCACATCTTAACCTCAAACATGAAGGAGAGAGAGAGAGAGAGAGAGAGAGAGAGAGAGAGAGAGAGAGAGAGAGAGAGAGAGAGGAGAAGAGAGAGAGAGAGAGAGAGAGAGAGAGAGAGAGAGAGAGAGAGAGAGAGAGAGAGCTGGGGATGGAGCAAAGCTTTGAAACCTCAAAAGCCTGTCCCAACTGGCATACTTCCCTCAGCTAGCCCCTAGCCCCTGAACTGTTCAAACACTACCACCAACTGGGGACCAATTATTTGAAAGTCTGAGACTATAGGGGACATCTCATTCAGACCGTCACATTCTCCTCCCTGGTTCCCCTCATAGGATCATGGCCATATCATAATGCAAAATGCATTTAATCTAACTTCAAAAGTCCTTGCAGCAGTCTTTCAGTTTCAAAATCCAAAGGTTTTTAATTAGATATTTTCTTTATTTACATTTCAAATATTATCCCCTTTCCTGATTTCCCCTCTGAAACACCCTATCCCATCCTCCTCTCCCTATGCTCACCAACCCACCCACTCCTGCTTCCCTGTCCTGGTATTCCCCTATACTGGGGCATTGAGCCTTCTCAGGGCCATTGATGTCTAATAAGGCCATTCTCTGCTATATATGCAGCTGGAGCCATGGGTCCCTCCATGTGTAGTCTTTGGTTGGTAGTTTAGTCTCTGGGAGCTCTGGGGGTACTGGTTGGTTCATATTGTTGCTCCTCCTATGGGGCTGAAAGCCCTTTCAGCTCCTTGGGTCCTTTCTCTAGCTTCTCCATTGGGGACCTAGTGCTCAGTCCAATGGTTGGCTGAGAGCACCTACCTCTGTATTTGTCAGGTACGGGCAGAGCCTCTCAGGAGACAGCTATGTCAGGTTCTGTCAGCAAGCGCTTGTGGGCATCCACATTGGTGACAGTATATGGGGTGGATCCCCAGGTGGGGAAGTCTCTGGACGGCCTTTCCTTCAGTGTTTGCCACATATTTTGTCTCTGTATCTCCTCCCATGGGTATTTTGATCCCCCTTCTAAGAAGGACCAAAGTATCCATGCTTTGGTCTCCCTTCTTCTTGAGCTTCATTTGGTCTGTGAATTGTATCTTGGATATTCCAAGGTTTTAGGCTAATATACATTTATCAGTGAGTGCATACTATATGTGTGTTTTTTTGTGATTGGGTTACTTCACTCAGGATAATAGTTTCTAATTCCATCCATTTGCCTAAGAATTTCATGAATTTATTGTTTTTAATAGCTGAGTAGTAAATATACCACATTTTCGGTATCCATTCCTCTGTTAAGGGAGGGACATCTGGGTTCTTTCCAGTTTCTGGCTATTATAAATAAGGCTGCTATGAACATAGTGGAACATGTGTCCTTATTACATGTTGGAGCATCTTCTGGGTATATGATCAGGAGTGGTATAGCTGGGTCCTCCTGTAATGCTATGTCCAATTTTTTGAGGAACCACCAAACTGATTTCCAGAGTGGTTGTACCAGCTTGTAATCCCACCAGCAATGGAAGAGTGTTTCTCTTTCTCCACATCCTTGCCAGTACCTGCTGTCACCTGGGTTTTTGATCTTAGCCATTCTGACTGGTGTGAGGTGGAATCTCAGGGTTGTTGAGAGACATGGTGCTGGTTCAACTGGTGGTTAACATGCAGAAGAATGCAAATCTATCCATTCTTATCTCCTTGTACAAAGCTCAAGTCCAAGTGGATCAAGAATCTCCACATAAAACCAGATACACTGAAACTAAGAAGACAAAGTGGGGAAGAGCCTCACATATGGGCACAGTGGAAAATTTTCTGAACAGAACATTAATAGCTTATGCTCTAAGATCAAGAATTGACAAATGCAACCTCATAAAATTACAAAGTTTTTGTAAGGCGAAGGACACTGTCAATAAGACAAAACGGCAACCAACAAATGGGAAAAGATCTTTGTCAACCCTACATCTGACAGAGGGCTAATATCCAATATATACAAATAACTCAAAATCCAAAGTTTTTATCTCAGACCCAAGGCAGTCTCTTAATTGTAACCCTCTGTAACAAAACAAAACAAAACAGAACAAAAAATAAACTACATTCTTTCAACATCCATAGGCACAAAATATACATTAATATTCCAAAATGGAGGAATCGGGGCACAGAGAGGAAATACTGGACCAAAGCAAGACTGAAATCCACTAGAGGAAAACTCCAAATCCTGTAGTTCCATGCTGTTGTCAAAGGGTTTAGATGGCTCCACCACTCCTCTAACTTTGCTCCCTGCCTCTCTCTCTAGGACTGGTTCCACCCTCTGTATGCAACTCTCTTTTGGCAGGCACCCCGTGGCTCTGAAATCTTCAATATTTTGAGGTTACCAGTTCAATTTAGGCCTCACTTCCACAGGTTCCTCCATACACCTCCATACAGGAACTCCCCTGTCACATGCCTGGTCTCAGTGGCTCTCTGTAACCACAGACAAGGATTCCACAACCTCTTTATTCTTGTGCCCTTCAAGACTTTAAAGCCAAAATCAAGTGATGGTACTGGCAAGTTTAGCTACCAACTTGGGATGGACCTTAACCCTCATGAATCATTCTTTTATTAGGTTCTTATATCTCTCACCTATTCAACCCCCAATACTAGTGGTAGGAGAGAAAGAAGGTTAGAAAGGAAGAGGGCATAGCCCCCTAGAGGCTACTTCCTGCTCATCAGGGGCAGAGAATTTCTTCAGGCCAGTCCAAATGGCCCAGTGGTCATGATATCTCCAACTTCTTCTTGTCAAACCACAACAACAGCAGCAACCAGAAGCAGCCCAGGCCCTCCTGGGCTCTTGTATTTATACCCTCTCCAGAGTCCCTAGAGTTAAACTATCTGCAGCTGAAAATATCACTCCCCCAACCCCCAGCACCTTACCTGAGCATGAGATCATCATAGTTATTGGCTGTGGGCAAACTGAAGCAGTCCCATATCTCATACCTGGGATTAAGGCCCAAACATATTCATACAACATAACTGGGTTTGTAAAGAAACCAAAACACTCGCTACAACTTTTGTTTGTTGTTCCTTTCTAGAAGACACTTCCTAGGCCTTTTCCTTTCACAAGCTGGAAGTTCAGCTGGGTGGGGTCTTGACTTGAAGGGACTCTTATCCTAATACATACCAGGTCTCTCTTTAATCTCTTTATTATCTCTTTCAACATAAGCCTTGGCTACAATATTACAACATTAAGTTTCCTGATGGTCTCTCTCTCTTTTTCTCCATACTGTACATTTTGTAGTTTTTCTACCTCACGTCCTCATTTTGTTTGTAGACCTGCATAAACTGATTACTAATAACCATGTGACCAAGTCTATTTTAGATTGTCTTAAAATCTCTTCCACCAGAGGAATTAGTTGATAACTTCCAGTTCAGCCTTTCACGTTAGTTCTTAGGATGTACTGCTACCATCTGATCTGGGTCTCTGCAGTCCCTGTTGCTCCCATCACTGTCTCCCTAGTTCCTACTAGAGTGGCCCACTGAGTTCTGCTTACAATGTTCAAGTGCTTTTCTACTCCAAAGTGCCGAAGACTTCCACATTCCCCCTTAAGACAGCGTGGTCAGGTCTCTTGCAGGAATAGCCTATTCCTTGGTAGTAGCTTCTGTATTAATTAATTTTCTATTGCTATGATAAAACACCATGATGAAGATAGCTTACAGAAGAAGGGATTTATTTGGCTTATGGTTCTAAGCTTCCTAGCACTGCAAGCCTTTAATACAGATCCTCATGTTGTGGTGACACCAACCACAAAATTGTTTCATTGCTACTTCATAACTGTAATTTTGCTACTATTATGAATCATCAGGTAAATATCTGATATGCAGGATGTCTGATATATAACCTCTGTGAAATAAATGGTTGTGCAACCCCTAAAGGGGTCACAATCCCACAGGTTGAGAACCGCTGTTCTAGAGAGGTAAGAGTCCATCATGGTGGCAGGAATAGCTGAGAGCTCAAATGCTGAAGAGGAGGAAGCAGAGAGAGCTAATAGGGAAAGGTGCAAGGATCTGAAACCTTAAATCCCAACATAAGTCCTTTGTTAATGCCACACCCTACACTGCTTAAACAGTGCCAGTCACCAAGGACCAAATACTTAAAAGGCAAGGACTGTTGAGGGCACCTCACACAAATGACCACCACAATGAACTATTCACACCAGGGAGTTGGCATTAATAAGTTGCTCTAGTTTAAGCTGCAGGCCTCTGTCGGGTGTCATCAATTGCTCCAATAAATGACCTTGATGCAGAGGGATCTAGTTGCAAAGTCCATTTGATTGTCATGCCTCCTTAGTGTCTTTCATTGTGCAAAAAAAATTGGTCTTTCCTTGGCTTTTATGGCTTAGAGACACTTTAAGATATTACAGTCCATTTATTTTTCATTATTGTACTCATTTGTTGTTGGTCTGATGTTTCCTCTTGATTAGATTCGGCTTAGCACAGTTGGCAGAGCTAGCGCTGAGAGCAGGGCTGGTTCTTCTCATCGCTTCTGATTGCCGATGAGCTGCTACCTTCATCCTTGTGTGGAGTAAGTGTCCTCTAGGCGGCCACACTGTGTACCTACTTCTTTCTTTCCTCCGTCATCAAGATGTGCTTGGGAAGCTGCTTTGAGGCTATGCACACACCCAATGCTCACTGGACTTTCAATAAATAAGAGGTTTTATTCGACAGATATTTTTTTTAGTACCTGCAACTGGGATTGTAGAAATGTTATGTGATTTTATAGTTGTACTTGCTTTTGGAGACAAACCTAATCGCTAATCTAAATAAGTGCAATGAATGAAATAATGGTTTTATTAGAGCTTAGATAGAGGACAGTTGAGTACTTCTTACAAGAACAAATAGGAAAGACTCCTAGAGAGAGGCCATTGGGACTAAGTGGGAGTGTATGGGATTTCCGGACACCAGAATAAATAAAGGCAGAAGGTGATGGAGCCCAGGCTATGAGAGCAAGATGATGGGTTTGTGGTGTATGTACACTTAAGTCTTCCAGCTCTACATATTAGAGGGGAAGGTGTGGGAGAGTGAGCAGCTAATTGGAAGGTCTCATGTAGGCAAGGCTGGCCTGGAGCTTGCTAGTTAGCTAAGGATAGCCTTGAACTTCTGATCTTCCTTCTTCTCTCTTCCTAGAGCAGGATTACAGATATGTGCCACCACTCCTGCTATAGGTAGTGCTGGGTATTGAACCCAGGACATCTAATTCAGGGCCAAATGCATGCAAGAAAACCTACATCTCTAGATCCCAAAGGGGATTTAAAATTTAAATTTATTATTATTGTGTGTGGATGTTATGTGATGTGTGCACAGGTACATCCATGGCACATGTACATGTGGAAGTCAGAAGACAACTTTCATATAACCAGTGTGTGTGTTTGTGTTTGTGTTTGTGTGTGTGTGTGTGTGTGTGTGTGTATGGATATATCCTTTGAAGCTGGTTAATGCACAATCAGCTGTTCCCTGCATTTCATCCAGATGTAGTTTTCTATAACAGCCTCCTTTTGCTTCTTTGATATGGGATGAAAGCTATATTTATCACTGTATATAAGGTGAGTATTTAGAATACAGTTAGAACTCATACTCCTTTAGAAGAATCGCAGTAGCAGGTTCTCCCATTATTCACCAGCTGTGGGTAATTGTGTTTATAATACTAGGAATGCATCCCTTCCTATTGAGTAGTCCAGCTGTTTGCTACCTCCTAAGATATAGGCACCAATTGGATATTCTGCCATTCTAGTTATCATTGTAGTTAATAGCATCACAGACAGGTAGGACAGTAGATTGCTTTTTCCCTTATATAGCTGCTTATATAACCCCTTTGAGTATCATGCAAACCAATCCTCAGGGAGGAGGCTTCCATGTCAGATCAATTCCTCCAAGTACTGGGTCCTAAGTGCATCATGTCTTCAGCCATAGGGTCTTACTTTCAAGTTTAAGAGGCAACCAAGGGTGGCAGTAATTTTGTACAATGGACAGTGGTGCTCATATTGTTCTTGGAAATCTCTTGGCATCCCAGACAAACAACTTGGGGGGAGGTTTTCCATGCCTTGTATTTGGAAATTTAAAGATAGTCTATGGCACTTGGGGTGAGCATGATTACCCCTAAATGTGGCATAACTTCACACACACACACACACACACACACACACACACACACACACACACACACACACATACACATACACACACACACACGTTCACACATGTGTAAGCACTTAAATATTATGTATTTTAAATAAACATAAAATAATGTTTCCCTATTGCTTTATTAAATAGCTTTAGTGTTGTTTATCCCTCTCAATATAAGGCTCTTCCTCTCCCCACCTAGTTAAAGCTTCCCTCCACTTCCTACATTTCTCCTTTTATAGCTCCTGCATCCTGTTAGCCCCATCTCTAAAGCTCATTGTCCCTCATCTTTTATGGCCCTTTTTATTTTCCTGATGTACTGGCTAGTTTGATGTTACCTTGTCATCCACAATTGATAAAATGCCTTCACCGGATTGGCCTCTGGGCAAGGCTGAACTAGCCTTTTGGACCAATCCAGTAAGCAGTTCCTGCCTTTGGGTTCCTGACTTGAGTTCCTGCTCTGACTTTCCTGGATGATGGACTACAAGGTGTGAGTTGAAATAAACCCTATTCTGAAGTTGCTTTTGATCATGGTATTTTATCACTATAATAGAAGCTATAACTAAGACACTGGCTTCTGCTGTTATTCCAGGTTCTACATTCACTTCCTAAGATTTAGAGCTAGAATCTACCAAAAAGAGGGAACTTGCATGTTCATCTTACTTGGTTTCCCAGTACACTATTTTCTAGTTCTATCCATTTGCCTGAAAGATCTCATGATTTCATTTTTTTCTGTACAGCTGAATAGTGCTTCTGTACCACATTTTCATTGTCCATTCATTGGTCAAAGAACATCTAGGTTGTTTCTATTTCCAGGCTATTGTGAATATAGCAGCAATGAATAGGGCTCAGCACACATATCTGTGGAGTAGGATGTAGAGCCAGCCCTTCAGGTACATTCCCAGGAGTGAGATTTCTGGGTCCTATGAGATGTTTGCTTTTAGCTTTATGAGAATTCTCTATCCTGATTTCCACAGTGTCTGCACCAATTTATAATCCCACTAGTAGGGAATGACAATTACCCTTTCCCCACATTCTCACCCAAGGATCTGTTCCAATCTGTTCCAAATTGTTCTCTTGATCTTAGCCATTCTGACTAGTGTAAGGGGAAATCTCAAAGTAGTTTTAATTTACATTTCTGTAATTGTTAAGGATGTTTAACACTTTTAAAGATGTTCCATTCACAACAGACCCACAAAAAACCTAAGAAAAATATCTAGCTAAGGAGTTAAAAGAGTGTTTCAGCAAAAACTTGAGCTCTTTGAAGGATAAAGGAAGACACTAGAAGATGGAGAGACTGCCCTTGCTCATAGATTAGCAGAATTAATATTGTGAGAATGATTGTCCTACCAGAAGTGATTTGCAGATTCAAAACAATTCAAATAAAAATCCCCATGTCGCTCTTCACAGAAATAAAAGTAAAAATCCTAAAATTCATATGGAACCACAAAGACCTCAAATAGCAGAAATCATGAACAAAAGAAACATTTTGGAGGCATTATTATTCCAGAGATAAGCCTACATTGCAAAGCCATGGCAACCAGAAATGATGGTACAGGCACGATAATAGACATGGAGACCAGTATAAAAATATGGAAGACCCAAACATGGATGCATGTAATTGTAATTATATTATTTGATAAAGAGGCACAAAAACTAACCCCCAAAACAACAAAACAAAACAAAACAAAAAAGAGCAACAAAAAAACCAAACACAGAACCCAAACAAACAAAAACAAACAAACCAAAAAACAGAAGAAAAGACAGACTCTTCAATGAATTGTGCTAAGAAAACTGAGTATCTATTGTGGAAGAATGAAATTAGACCTGTGTACCCGCTGACCTCAAATGCATCAAAGATCCCAATGTGAAGCCTGGCCTGCTTCGCTGCTAGGAGAAAACATAGGCAGTGCCATCATGAGATAAGCACAGCAAATAACTTTCTGAATGCCACTCCATTTGTCCAGGAGTTAATGACAACAGTTGACAAATAGGATCTCATAAAACCAAAAAGATTTTGTACAGTAAGGAAGACAATCAAGTGAGTGGTGGGGAGGGCCCAGAATGGGCAAGAATCTCCATAGCTTAATATCCAGGATATACGAAGGACTCAGAAATCAGAGTTAAGGGAACACATGACCTACTTAAAAAGGAGTTACTAGTCTGAACAGAAAGCTTTTGAAAGAAGCAACTAAAATGCCCAGGAAATATCTTTTACAAAGTGTTCAGCATCAAGTGGGAGATAGTTTTGTACAAGGAATCTGCTTGACTGTCCCCTGGTGCAGTTTCAGCCTTAGACATGAACATGAGGATCCTTTCTCTAGGTCCTGGACTATAAGAGTAGGCCACCATTAGGTGGGTCACATGACAGTAGGCCAGCATTAGTGGGTCACATGACAGTAGGCCACCATTGTGGGTCACATGACAGTAGGCCAGCATTAGTGGGTCATGTGCTAGTGGGCCACGTGGCAGTAGGGCAGCATTAGTGGGCCATGTGGCAGTGCCCGCCTCTGGCACAAGGAGGGTTGCAACCTTAGCATGCTTTACCATGATCAGCACCTTTTAGGCCCAGGAAGCAGTCTGCCATATCTTAGCTCAGTGCTGCAGTCCTTGAGGAGTGTATGCTGCTGTCACAGGGCACAGTGCCCATTCTTTCTTTGTATCCCATGATGCATGAGTTCTTCTTCAAGGTCGATTCTGAGTTAGCCCTGGATTTGCTGTCAGGCAAGGCAGCCAAAGGAACCTGTCTGAAATTTGCCACCTGACTCTGAAATGTGTCACATTGGGTGTAGATGTAATAGGACTGAAGTTAGGGTACAGTCACTGTAGAATTTCAGGAGATCATTAGAATTGTAAGTAGCTTTGTTTTCATATATGTAGATAGTAGGATTCACTGAACATTGAAAAATTAAATAGAATATTATTTTATATAAATAGTTTTGATTTAAGTTTGTTCTTAATTTTAGTGGGCAGTTTAATGTACCACAGAAAAACAAAACTTGAAGGCAACACTTTAATAGTAAATGATTTAATAGCTAATAATGTATAAAAATAATAAAGCACTAAATAACAATTAAGAATTTAATGAAAAATTTAATGTATTGCCTTATTACATTAACTCTAATGTAAATTTCAAATAAAAATGGTATCAACTTAATTATATATTATATAATAACAGTTGACAATTTAACTCTTGTCAATTTAATATAGCTTAAATATTAGATTGTAATTAAATTATTGTTGTTAATAGTTACAAATTTTATGAAAATATATGACACATGATTAATGATTATGTCAAAAAATAGTGACAAGAAGCATAATTTAGGAAATTAATATGTAAAGTTTATGAATACACATGACCTGATTACTAGTCTAGATGTAGCTTGTCTATCCATTACTATCCAGGTGTATCTTCTGCCTATCGGTGCTTTGCCTGAGTGTGTAGCTACACTATCTGCATGCTGTACCCAAGGAGTCCAGAAGAGGGTGTCAGATCTTCTGATACAGGCATTACAGATAGTTGTGAACCACCATGTGGGTGCTGAGAATTGAACCTGGGTCCTCTGCAAGTGCAGTTAGTGCTTTGAACCACAGAGCCACCTCTCCAGCCCCATATGATAATCTTGATATGTTTCTGGTCACATGATATCACTGGGTTGGCACATTGTGATGAGTAATCTTGGTTATGAGCTTATACCGTCTAAGAGATAAATCACTGGGGACACTTGTCAGGGATTTTCTTTTCTTTTCTTTTCTTTCTTTTTTTCTTTTTTACTTTCTTTCTTTTTTCTTTTTAGGAAAAAAATTTATTGATATGAAATGCACTTATAAAACCTCCATAGAGAACATGTGATTTTTCACCACTATATAATTAAATGTGGTAGTAAGGTCATTAATCACACCTATTGTCATCCTGTAACATAAACATCCTGTAAACAATTAGGTGTACTCTAAAACAAATGAATAACTAATTCTCGGCAATCGCTGGTTTAATAATTAGTAAGAATACGCAATCACGTCTACATTCTAGAGTGCGTGGTCACTCTCAGGCAGAGCAAGAGGAGTCAGCACAGCCACACAGGGATGCTCCAGAACAATTGACACTGGCTCTGCTTCACCGTCTTCACGACAGGTGGCACTTCCTCTGCTGGAGCAGTGACAGCTTCATGATGGTCTGCAACACGGCTCCAGGACTATGAATGCAGTCCGTGGCTGCGCGTGGCTACGTGTGCACCTATAGAACAACTTGAAGTTTACTTGTAGTAAGCAAGTGCAGCATTGTTCTTGGCTGTTTTGCATATTTAAATAATAGCCTAATTATTCATAAACAAATAAAACACACAAATACTCTTAACTCCATCAACCCGTAATACCTCTCATATGGCTTACATAAACGCATGGTGAGTTTCTGGTAAGTGCATGAATTGCCTTAGATAATACGGCTTAGTAATGAGTGTTTCATACTTCATACCATGAAATGTGCATTATTGACATTTACTTTATGCAGCAACAAGGAATTCCAAATCCTGAATGCCATAGCTTACTTTAAAACCTCCTCAAAGTTGTGGCTCTGCAGTCAGTTTAGCAGATTAAATACAAAGTAGTCCAGCTCATAAGGGATTCTCTTGATCATGTTATTTGATGTGGGGAGACCCACCCTACATGTTCCAGGTGCCTTCTGGTGGCAGTGGATAAAAAGAGGCTCTTTAGCTGCTTGCCTTTGTGTCATATTGACAAGTTCATCTACTCTGTTGCAGCCACTGCCACTGCTGCAGAAATTCTTGGCTGACTTCAGAACCATCTTTTTCAGTCTCCCAGTGTGAACTGAAGACCATTACCTTTTTGGGAATCCCTCAGGCCTTCAAGGCAGACTGGGACTTCTAAGGCATCCTACCTTTGGTATCGAGCAGCTGTTGGCTACTTAGCCTTTCCAGTGTGACACTAGGCATTGCTGGGCTGCCCAGATCATTTGTATAAGCCAATCCCGTTTCAATATATGTTCATTCTATCAGTTGGTCAACAGTCCTCTAGTTGGTCATAACCCTCTGGGAGCTGCATAAGCCTTTCACAGGGGTCACATATCAGATATCCTGCATATTTGATATTTACAGTATGATTCAAAACAGTAGCACATTTCCAGTTAAGAAGTTGCAATGAAATAATCTTATGTTGGGGGGAGGGTCACTACAACGTGAGGAACTGTATTAAAGGGTGCCAGCACTTGGAAAGCTGATAACCGCTGCTCTAGAGAACCCTGACATTTGGATGGCGACTCATCTAAGCAGGAAGAAGGGACACACTTAGCAGTTTTCACTTCGCTATATGGAATTTGGTCTCCAATTGAGTTTTTTTGGCTCCAGGCTGTGCAAATGTTTTGGGTGGGTTTTCCCATTCCCCCTTCCTACTCAGCCTCTAACATAGATGTTGAGTTGATGTCTAGGTTTTACTCTAGAGGGTAATGTGGGGATTATTTCCACCTTCTCTGTATAAGATGAGTTGGATTTATACACATTGTAGCCACTGCCACCTACTTTAAGCTCAGCCAGAGTTATGGACTATGGGACATCTGCACATGTTGTCTGTCTTCCTTTGGCCAGTCCGAGAGCAGTTGACAGTTATAGCTAGGCTTTAACTATTTGGGAGGTTACAGCACTTCCAGGATGATCCCAGTGTTTTGGAGGTGGCTGGCTTATTGTGTAATAATCTCTCCCATCACTGGAGATTGGTCTGTAGTGCACAGTGTGTTTGTAGCCTCCTCCTCTTGTCTTGCTGCATTATGATTTCAACAACAACAGGCACAGCTGCACCCATGCCTTTTTCTAAGGGCCTGGCTGATGTAAATGGCTTCTATTGCACCCTCTTCCCTTCCTGTGCTTTGATGGTAAATTCTTTTTCATTATCAAACAAAGCTATGCACGTGCTTATAGCAGAGAATGCAAAGATAAGCAAAAAGAAGCAAATAAAAATGCCAGCAATCGCACTAGGCCAAGATAGCCTCTGATAACAGCACCCAGCCGAGACAGCCTCTGATAACAGTGTCTCACATGTTTGTAGTCCCTTGGGGAACTGTTAGGAAGACCAATGCCTGTCCTTCCACTCAGACGTTCTGATCCAGGTGGTCTGGGCTGGCCTGCCAGGGAAGTTTCTCAAGGCCTGATGTGCAACTTTAGGAGACATTAAGTCTAGACAGTAGGCTATAAAATGTGTGCTTTATCATGATGAGAATCCCATAATATAGTTTTGTTACCTGATTTCATCATTTAATTGTTTATTATAAGCATCAATTCATAGAAAGACGACAGATCTAAGCCATCTTCTTAATAGTTTCCCAGTGTGAGTTAATTTAATCATTCTCTTGTGGTTTGGGTAAAATGGGATGTTCTCACCTGGGCCAGGGTGTTGGGGGCAGATAAGAACACAAATGTCCTGGTAGGCGTCAGAAAGCTAACAGATGCGGAGAATGCCAGGGTAAGTGTCACCTTCCTTCCTTCCTTCCTTCCTTCCTTCCTTCCTTCCTTCCTTCCTTCCTTCCTTCCTTCCTTCCTTTCCTTTCCTTTCTTCCTTCCTTCTTCCCTCCCTCCCTCCCTCCCTCCCTCCTTCCCTCCCCCCTCTCTCTTTCTCTCTCTCTTTCTTTTATTGGAGTGCTTGGCTATAAAGCTATGGTTTTGAGTAGATCAGTTTCCAAACAACTGCCTATCAACCACCAACACTCAATTATTTATTTTATTCACACACTGATACACAATGGGCATCATATTGGGACACCAGAGTTAGATTTTGTTTTTCACCTTAAGGAATCCATGCTCTAAAAGAAAGCAGAGGCAGATGAACCAACAGTCTGTGTTTGTTTATATTGTACTTTCCTCTGCCCCAGGCCCTCTTGATAACCTTGGTGAGAGGATTTCCTGGGTTAGTGATCAGTATTACCCAAGGAGGTCAGCATCGTGGGAACCATTCCCTTCCACCAGAGAATGAGATCATGAGAGAAGACTGCCCAGGGTTACAGAGCCAAGCGGTGGCAGAGCTAATGTCATATGTGTGTTTTCCAGGGAGATATGAATGCGGTCTACTCACACCAGATAAGATATCAACCACAACTCTGTCCAAGTCCATCTTGAGGAACCAATGAATTTGACGAGTTTACTTACAGAGCATGCACAAGGGCTTATTTACAGGAGTATGGGTAACCCCAAAGCTGCCTCATCACCCAAAAGTTTCGAACAGCAGGGATAATTCCCCCACAGCTGCATAGATGGAGTCCCAGTCTCTTAACTTCCAACATACTTTTATTCTTGAATACCTCCCTAGAACACAAGACCACAGGCAACGTGGGTGGAATAAATACAACTTACAGGAAGGAGTTGTTGAGCTCTCATGGGAGGGTCTGATGACCCCTCCTACTCCCCCTCTTCCTATGAAGACATGTTAACAGATTCAGTCCTGAGGATCTCTTGCAGGAGTCAAAGCCTCTCTGATCAGGATGACAATGGATGCTCTGCTTGCAGCATAACAGTTAGGAGTCAAGCCAAGGCACACTGGCTGCAGAGACCAGGGCTCTCACTCTCCACTATTACAGGAGCCCACACAACCACAAACAGCAGGCTAAACTAGAATAGTCATTATGGAAGTCAGTGTGGAAGCTTCTCAAAAAAAAAAAAAAAAAAGATAGATACCATATTACCCAGCTGGACCACTCCTGGGACTACATCCAAAGGAAACCATATCCTCCCAAAGATCCTTGCACATCTATATTATTGCTGCATTATTCAAGGAATGCAAGGAAATGGAACCAGCTAGATGCCTACCAGCATATGGATTGATAAAGAAAATATGGTACACATACTCAGTGGAATTTTATTTAGGCATAAAGAAAATGAAATATGAAATTATAAAGTTTGCAGGATCTGGAAATGATCTTAAGCAAGGTAGCCCCTACTAAGACAAATTTCACATATTCTCTGTTGCATGCTTATCCTAGCCTTTAATGCTGCGTATGTTCATATGTGTATATAAGGGTTATAGGTTATGAAACTTGACTGGGTTCCAAAGGATGGAAAAACAGAAGTGTGTGTGTGTGTGTGTGTGTGTGTGTGTGTTGTGTGTATGTGTGTGTGGTGTGTGTGTGTATGTGCGTGTGAGTGTGTGTGTATGTGTGTGTGAGTGTGTCTAAGTATGTGTGTATGTGTGTGTGTATGTGCAAGTGTATATGTGTGAGCACAAGTGACATGGGGGGGAGTAGTGGAAGGCACAGGGAGTGTCAGGGTATTGGGAGAAGAGTCAACAAAAACTTCGTTAAAAAAAAGATATAGTAAAACTTAAAACTTGGTGTGTTGACTAAAAACAAAACAAATATTTAAGAGAGGACAGCAGGTGCTGGGTGGAGCTCCTGGTGACAGAGTCCGTTAGAAGGTGGGAAGGAAGTGGAAGGGAAGCATTTCAGGAGAGGCTTTGACACACAGAAACGATTTCATTACTATTATTTTTTCTTGGGGTGCTGGGATTTAAATCTAGGGTCTTGTGAATGCTAGGCAAGTGATCTCCTACTGAGCTATATTCCAAGCCCTGCTGAATTCTTCAAAGGAAAAGTTAATAGGGTACGAGGAACACGTGCGTGGCACTTACAGACGTGCACTATGATAGCTAATTCATGTGGGAAATGTTTCCTCCCTTCTCAACATGTTCTGACGCTGCACAACAGCTTCGGCACGAGTAGATGAGAGTCTGGGAACCTTTGAGAGGGATCTGGTCCACAGACAGACAAGTCTCTAGTGGAATGATGCAGTCAGCAAGCTGGGAGGATGCAGGACAGTTAGGAGAAAGGCCCGTATGGTGTAGCATGAGGAACGTGGTAGCAGCACTCTGGGCTCTCCTTCAAAGGACACTCCTGAGCCAAGGACCATTAGATGAGCCTGGGAAGAGATTCTATTTGACAATTAGATCTGAGGAAGCCATTCAGGGAATTCTCCCCAGCAGAAATGAATCTAGAACAACTGTCCTCAACAGTTGGTAGTGACCCCTTTGGCAAAGCTCTTTCTCCAAAAAATATTTACATTGCAGTTCACAACAGTAGTAAAATTACAGTTATGGAGTAGTATTGAAACTAATTTCATGGTTGGGTATCACCACAAGATGAGGAAGTGTGTTTAAGGGTCAGAGCTTTAGGAAGATTAAGAACCTATGATCTAGACAGCCACTCTAGAGAGCCTTCTGCTTGAACCTATTGTAGAAGGTGACTCAGAAGGAAGGGTTAGCAAGCAGCAGAATCACCGAAGAAGCAGAAATAAGCAGGTGGCGCTTGCTGAGACTGGGCAGAAAGTATCAGGGTTCAAAAGCCAATCACCTCCAGGGAGGGCTAAACTTTCCCATTTCTAATGGCTGCCTTCTTCAACAGTGTGGGTCCCAAACAGGCTTCTGCTGTTGTTTTGCTGGATTTTTTCATAAAAGAAGCTGGCTGTAGAGAGATGAATGATTCTGCAAGGATGTGGTAGGGAAAGTAACAGCAACCAGTATTTTTTTTCCCAGTGGATTTAAAGAGTAAGGTCATATTTTCTCATTATAAAGTCTACACATGGGAAGGCATCAAGGTTGGTTGATTCAGTCTTGTGGATTGACTGTGGTATGCATTGTACTCATAGGTTATAACTAGCGAGTCCAAGACCCCAGTGGCCTCACACAGCACATCATAGCAGCTTATTCATATTATCAATCCAGACAACTGTGGCCCTCAACTACATTCAAGGACCTTGGCTCATTATAAGTTGTGGCCTTATGGGTGATATGGCTTAGCCTGCAGGAGAAGGAAGAGAAGGGGTGTGGAGAACTGATGTGATCTTACAGGTCTGGCCTTGGAGCTATAAACACCTCTTTCATCTATAATCCAGTGGTTGGTGTTCAATTTGGGGGCTCTGCCTAAACTCAGGGATACTGTTATCTGGGGCTTTGGTCTCTTAGGAGGGATCTACAATGGGTTTTGTGAATTCTATTATGACCCATCTCATGAGTTCTTCCTATTCTTCTGTACTGCCACGCTCAAAGTCTTTCTTTTTCTTCTTGTATCAAGATGGCTGAAATGGTAGGATCACATCTAACCACGACTCAGAGAAGTAAAGGAACCATAGCTTTTCTGACAATTTCTCATGATTGTGGAAACTTTCCCCCAAAGAACCTACAACACACTTTCTGTCATCAGTCAGAGCAAAATAAGTTCACCATCTTTTCCTGTATCAACCTTCAAGAGAAATGAGATTATTTTCTGATAATTTATCTCAACTTGGAGTTAGCAGTAAGGAAGCAGGTTTTTGAAACACACAGGTGCTAGGCCAGGAGAAACCCTGAGAAGCTCCATGATTCTACCAGGATGCAAGAGTCAGTGACGCTGCCAGTGATGATGGGTAGAGCAGGAACTGGTGGCAATCAGAAAAATCATTTGGATTCTCTCTCTCTCTCTCTCTCTCTCTCTCTCTCTCTCTCTCTCTACGCGTTGAGAGAGAAAGAGAGAGTGGGAGGGAGGGAGGAAGGGAAGAAAGGAAGTTTGGTAAAATGGAAGGGGTTCTGATGTGACAGCTTTCTCATCCATTGAACTGGAAAAATGTCCTTTTCATTCTCAGATGTGTTTTCTTCTCTCTTTCTCTTTCTCTTTCTCTCAAGCAAAAGATGGTAAGAAAATAAAACATATGTAGGACATAAAACTGGAGAAGCAGCAATGACCATTGGGAGACAGTGTGGTGCTGTTAAACATACAAATTATAGTCATGCTTTGTAGAGGGCATCTAAGTGACCATAGAACTGCTAGGGCTTCTGGGTGGTTCTCTTCCTTAAAACATCATCCTTCCAGAGATTGCAGCATGGAGGGGGGGTGTGGGCAGCAGTGGGGATACTTTCTGGCTGTGACAGATGCTGCAGGTATTGCTAGATTCTTTGGATTGTTCAAGGAATCCACCCTTTGATAACTGCAAAGCACACATTGGCCTCTTCTCTCTGCAAACTAAAATGATAAACAAATGAAGAAATTCAAGGAAAGGCTGCCCAGGAGGGCAAGGGTACCAGAGGTCAGGAAGGCAGGTTAACCAAACAGAGTGGAGTTTACTCCTTAAGACTTTCAGAGGTGTTTCTGCTGTGGAGGTTTCCATGGTGAAGGTCCTAGATGCTCAGCCAGCTGGGAAGGAGCTAATTTATACCTAAATGATTGTCCAGGGGTTTTAAACAGTGATTAGAACATATTCTCCAGCAGCTGTTGTGCCACAGAGGCCAAAAGCAGGACCGTCAGAGTAGAACATTCCAGGGTTTGTTGGTCCTAGTTCCCTCCTAGCCTCTTGATCTTTAGCCTCAGTTTCCCCATATGTAACATACGCCAATGCTATTTTGCAGCATATGGAGTATAAATGAAAAGGAGTTCTTGGGTAGTAGAAAATGTTTAATAAAGTCCATCTGTCTTGGTTTTCCATTATCTTTGTCTCTGACAGCAACTGATGAGCTTTGTGAAGGGCAGAAATGGACTAGAAGAACACACACAGAAATGGGGAAGAGCACAGCCTCACGAAACTCTTGAGTGTGGGTAGAGTCAAAATAGTGGCCTTAGGAGGAAGAGACTTACTTTTGAAATGTTTGATATCTGTTGCATGTTTAAAGTTATTTTAAACATCTCCAAGGATTTTATTCAAGTAATATTTCTGTGTGGTGCTTAGCTCACAAGTCTTACTATCGCTTATATCTCATCCACATGTCCATTTTATCTATCTATCTATCTATCATCTATCTATCTATCATTTAACTCCCTCCCTCCTCCCTTATTTCTTGGAGTAGGGACAATAAGGAAATACAGAAGGAATTTAGGCAAAAGATGGGAGTGGACAGATAGCGTCACAGAGTGCTTCCTAAGTTCCTGTGGAAACATCAAGGCCTGAAGTTCAGATCATCAGCATTCACTGTGTTGAATACTGAGACAGGTATACTCAGGGCAACCTGGCTGTTTACACTAGCTCAATGGATAAACTCTGGTTTATCTGGAGACCCTGACACATTAAGTGGAGAGTGATCAAAGAAGACACCTGCCATCAACCTTTGGTGCACACACACATGTGCACCCCTCCCCCCCACACAAATGTATACACACATGAACACATACAAATACACACATATACACATGCTTGTGCATACATACATGCACACACACATGCTTGAGTACAGATACACATATGCATGCATGCAAAATTAAAGATAAATACCATAAAGTCTTCTTTTCCTTTCTTTTTTTACTCTTCTGGTTTTGTTTTCATTTTTAAAAGACTTGTACCTTTAAAAGAAGGTCATTAAATAGGGCTGTGGATTCCTACAAAGTACCCACATACCCCCCAGATGCCATGGCTGATGAGCAGCCGATGAGCTAGTGTGTCTGAGGTGCTCTTCTGATCTGGTTTAGCACAAGATCTGGTAGCTTACGATAACCAGCATTTCCAAAGTCTAAGGTGAATCTGGGTTTCTAATCTTAGCAAAGAAAAGCAGAGATTCTGGTCCAGGTGGTCTGGACGGGTCTGGCAACAGGGCAACAGTGGAGACTTACCAGTAAACAAAGGAAGGCCTGAGAGGTGGGAGCAAGGAGTGGGGGAGAAGCCAGGGACAGTTTGCCGTGGTTTGAGACAGGCTTGTAATCCATTCTTGCCTTGACCTTGTTATCTTCAGTCCCCACCTCCTGAGTGCTGGGCTTACTGGCCTGTGTCACTATGTCTGTCTCATGAACATCTTTATAGCCACCCTCCTTTCCCAGACGCCTATCTGCCTAATCTTCAGGAATCTGTTACTGGCCTAAACAGTCATCTCTAAGATAAACGCAGAGGTAGATGCTGGATTTAGAGGCTGAGAAGGCAGAGTCTCCTGCAACTGTTTGTGGAAGACTGAGATGTTTGTCTGCAGACACCTGGGTTAGGTCTTTATGTGTGAACTTAGAGGTTGGCTTGCCTATATCTTTTCTGCCTCAGTGACATACAGAACATCAAAGTTTGCTGAATCACTTTCCTAGGCATTTCCCACTCAGGTGCTGTGTTGCGGCTAATCAAGAGAAAAAGACTGGCTCCATTTCTGAGCCAGGAGTTAGGCTCAAAATATGGCGGTTTGTACCTGATTCAAAGTTAAATCCTGCCCTTTTCCTTATAAGACCTTTTTAAAAAATAAAAACAAGGATTACTGACAATCGATTTTAAGAGACACACTGTTCAGAAGTTTCTTGAGCATGCCACTATTTTAAAAAAGTCTGATCCCTCTTATTGAGTTTAGTTTTTGGTTGTGACTGGAACTCCTAATTACACTCTGCAAACACGGAGCAGTGGAAATGGAACTCAGCAGAAAAGTAATTAAGGGGCTCTGTACTGATTGTTTTTCCCGTTAACCAGTCTAGCGGAATCGTTAAGCCAGCTGTGGCAAGTCTATTTAATAACCTTCTTTTCATTTCCTGGTTTCTTACTCAGTTTCTCTCGCAGTCATTCCCCGGCAGCCTGGATTCATTGTTTGCTATTTCAGTCCATATGCTACTTTAAAATAATCACATGTGGGTTTATATTTAAGTCGGCCCCTGTAGCTGGTTTCCATGGCCAGCAATTATCAGTTGTGAAAACGAACAGAATAAAGGAGTGGTCTAAAGGACAAGAGGGGGAGCTAACCTAGAAATATCCTCCAACACCACAGTTTACCGAGGTGCCAAAGGTACGTTTTACTTTTAATTAAAAGTAAACCTTTCCCCCACAAAGGCCCCTTGTGTGATGAGGCACAAGAGGGCAGTGTTACGTTAAATTAAACTTTATGAAGATGTGATTAGTGGTAGAAACCTGAAGGGATTGGATTCATCATAACCTTGGATACAAGACTCCTATCAGTGGTGAGATTGTGAATGGCAGGGAAGGGTTGGAGCCCATATCCAGGGATCACTGGTATTGATCTGTTTCATGACATAGGCAAAGGAGGAACTGTGATCTCTTCTGGACAGGAAACTAATCCTTTATACCTGACCGAGACCAAGGATTCTGCAGGTTATGAGTGCTCTAGAACACATCTAAACCACCCTTGGATTTTAGAAGTCCTACTTACAATTCACTGTCCATCTAAACAAATGGCACTTAATGGACAGTTAAGATGAGAAGTAGTATGCAGACTAGCATCTCAGGGCTTCAGGGCTGTTCCTGAGCATCTGGGGAGCTGTAGGTGTATTCAAGTGCTCATGCTAAGACACCACATCAGCCAGGGCTTTCTGCAAAAACAGAACTGATAGAGTGGGCATATGTTAGAAAAACATATCCTAGAATGCTATGCACTAAAGGGGTTCAGTAGTCCGACAATGGCTGTATACATACTAGGGTGTCTAAGAACTCAGTAACTTCCAAAAATCTGTGTGTCCTAGGTATTTCAATGCTTAAGGGCTGGAAAATCCTGGAGATCCCACCCAGGGGCATGTCCCATAATGAACTCCAGATTCTGTCAACCTGGCAAGATTAACTAATACATGTCCACCCCTTGTCAACTTGATACTCAACCACATCTCCTTATGTTATGCTTATTTCCAAATGAAGAGAATAACAAAGGTATCTTTCTACCTTACATGATACACCTATCCAACATACAGCTGAAATATGCTAAATCATGCCCCCCCAATAGATGGCACAGTTGCCTGAAAAATGCTTAGTCTTCTAATGTCCCATACTTAGATATGACAATACAGAGTTAACAAAACAGAACTACTGATATTATCTCAGTTGATGCTGCAACATAGAAAAGGGATGGAAAAGGAAAGAAAACAAAAACATCTGTTCAATATATGTGTATATATGAGTAAGCATATTCTTTTTTAAAGATTTATTTATTTTATGTGTATGAGTTCACTGTCACTCTCTTCAGACACACCAGAAGAGGGCATTGGGTCCCATTACAGATGGTTGTGAGCTACCATGTGGTTGCTGGGTATTGAACTCAGGACCACTGGAGAGCAGTCAGTGCTCTTAATCACTGAGCCATCTCTCCTGCCCTGAGTAAGCATATGAAGTAAAACAGAAACTCTGCTGATTGCAATCATTGTCTCTGAAACAGGTCACACGACCTAAAGCTGGTATTTATTGCTCTTCTCTACTACTCATTACATACTTCCTCTATCCTCAACTAGCACCTTGGCTCTTTGTTCTTTGCCTGGAGAGGTGACCTCCCCTTCATTCCAAATGGGTTTGAGCCATTCATCATCCTGCCTGGATTGGCTGGTCCCACTAACTTTAATACCAAGACATATTAACACCAAGAGATGCTCTAAAGCAGTGGTTTTCAACCTTCCTAATGCTGCAACCCTTAATCCAGTTCCTCATGTTGTAGTGACCCCCAACCATAAAGTTATTTTTGTTGCTACTTCAGAACGTTAATTTTGCTACTGTTAAGCATCATAATGTAGCTATCTGTGTTTTCTGATGGTCGTAGGCAACCTCTGTAAAAGAGTCATTTGATCCTCAAAGGGATCACAGCCTACAAGTTGAGAACTGATGCCCCAGAGTGTCTCTTGCTCTCAAGACATACCTGTGGAAGGACAATCTCATTTCAAACAGGTCGTCTGGACCACTCTTCTCTGCTGACATTGCGACTTCTTGCTTAGTTTGTTGCCTCAAAGGCATAAAGAGTAAGTACAACGTGGCCATGGAGAAGTCTTAAATTTTATTCAATGGAATGTTTGTTGTGGCTCATGGTAGAAGTGTCCACCTTCTCTAGAACATACAGTTAAAAGGACAGAAAACAAAAATGTTGTTATTAGGTAATAAGGAGTGGTGCTAAGTGGTACCATCTCCATTTGTTTGTTTTGATTCCTGAACCCATGAATCCTGGCTACAAGAGAGAGAGAGAGAGAGAGAGAGAGAGAGAGAGAGAGAGAGAGAGAGAGAGAGAGAGAGAGAGAGAGAACACAATATAAAGGATGATGATTCAGACACATTAACCTGGCATGTCCGGTCACAGGCCTCTAGATTACCTAGGTGTTGTTATAACTGTGCATTTAAGTTATTTGACTCTTCTAACAAGCTAGCTGCTTTAGGATGATGGGGAACATAGTAAGACCAGTGAATTCCACAAATGTTTCCTTTTGTTAATTTGGATATTTCTGCTTATACAGATTTATCATGAACTGAATAGGCTTCCAACCTATTGTACTTCTACGAACAACATGACTGATTAGCCAGTGCTGTGAGCCTATAGGAGTCTGACCCGTATGGGTTTTGTCTTGTTTGTGCCATCTATTGCAGTAAGTACACCTTGGGTCCATCAGCTCACTGTTGCCATTTGGCCCGTGTTACTCTGTGTATCTATGGACCCATTGTATGCAAGTAATTGAACTGAGCAGCCACTCCTTCCATGGTAAGGTCTGAGTTCTTCACGCACAGCAGAGCTCTCCAAGTCTCTGGTGGCCCTCTCAAAAGTCTGTTCCTTATAGCATTAGTGAAGGGCATGTTCTCTTGACTCTCTTATGGAGGATTAGTTTTAAATAGCAAATCTCCCTGAGCATTCCACTTCCTCAGAACCCTTGAATCCCACCATCAACTCAAAGTCAAGGGACATCAAGTATTTTCAATTCATTCAGAGTAGGCCATCTTTTGACCCATATGTCAACCAACTAAAAACCTATTTGTACTTAAAAGAAAAATTTTTGCAAGTACCTTTATTAAAAGACATTATTGCAAGCCTCACAGAAGAGTACTACATTCTTTTATTTTCATATATGAATACTGTATTTGCATTATTTCTACCCCTCCTCCTCTGCCCTCCAACTTCTCCCACGTTCCTGACATTCCCTCTCAGGTTCATGACCTCATCTTCTATAATTGATCCCTCCCAACACATGACCTACTGAGCCCATTTAATGGCTCTCTTGTTACAAGTGTTGAGGGCTGACCACTTGGATTGAATAACCATCTGGGAGCTTGTCCCTAGGGAAGACTTTGTCTTTCTCTCTCTGTAGCCATTCATTGCAGGTAGCTCTTCATTTATGGGTGGGGCCTTGAGAAATTTTCTCTGTTGTATTGTTATGTCAACGGATGTTAGCACCCTTTAAAACTGTGCAAACTGTAGCATTGAACCTGTAATTTCTGATCATTGAGACTGTATACCTTCAGATGGATTCAGTTTTATGTTCTTTCCACAATTATACTATATGCTTAGAATCTATTACCACATAGTCCCTATAACTTAAAAAAAAACTCAAGTTCTTTAGGGATGTAGTGTACCCCATCACAGGACACATTGTGTGCTTAATCTCCAGGGGGCCTGCTGACACTTTGAATCTGACAATAGGACTAGGGACAAAGGTGAGTGGTAAGTGGGGGACATCAGAATTATCTTGCTTGGCATCTTTTTCAGGGAAGGATATTGCTGTTTCCATAGACAATGCAGAATTAATCCCTTCAGCAAATGTGGAGCGGGCAATACTTCAGGAAGTGTGGGTGGGGACACATTTGCTAGTACTTACTTGAGCAAAACAAACTTGTCAGAATATGAGAGTTCAATGCTCTTGGCTTCATCAGGGTCCTCCCACATGTCTCAATCCCAAGTTATGCTCCTTTCCTGTCAATGTGCTCACTTTAACTGCTGACATCTTTCAAGCAGGGAGTTAAACTTGTATTGTACACTAGCTAATCAGGAACGAGAGCTTTTTTTTTTTTTTAAATACCAGGCATATGGCTACTGGAGAAAAGACTATTTCTTAGAATACACTGGGGAAGCTGAGGACCCAATGGCTACTCAGTTTATGATGGTAGATGCCTTAACAGTCTCCACCTAACTCTGAAGGCGTGGAAGATTCATGCCAAATCACTTGTTAGTTCTTGTTGGAAGGCCAAAGAAGCTGAAGTCTGATGTCAGCCAAGGATGACAGCTGTGGTGACAGCAGTAGCAGTAGTAGCAGCTGGATTCAGCAGTGAGTGAGGGCAGGCAGTCAATCAACTATACTTTTTCCTTGGACCTCTTTACTTGTGTCTGAGTTCCTTGCTGGGACATGACATTGGAGGATGATCTTCTCCCTCCAGTCGACACTCCCTGGAAATGCCCTCACAGACTTTCCTAGAGGAGTGCTTCTTCCTTTATTCTGACCTATCAGGCTGACAATCAAGATTAACCATCACAGACTCCAAGCATCGTGAAGTTCTCTGAATCCAGAAACTTCTCCTCATTATTTTGTCTGCTTGTAGTATGTCAACATGTAGCTTCCATGGAATTCATTTATTTGTAGACAGAGCAAAGAAACAGAGCTACACTGTAAATATATAAATGCACACAATGTGCATGTGTAGAATAGTTTGTTATAAATTTAACATATACTTTCATTTTGGTAAATGATAAACAATGAACAATCGGATTATAATATGACTTAATCTAGACACGAGTTGTATTCATGTTCAGTATCTTTAATTATGCCTCTTCTTTCTTTTTTTTCTCTAGTGCTGAGGATTTGGCTCAGGGCCTTACATATATTGGGTAAACATTCTACCACTCAGCTCTACACCCAAAGTTTTTTTTTTTTATACTTTTGAAATATTTTATCTCTAAAAATACACTTAAACACAAATTCAGAAAGATTTGCTGAAATTCTGGTGCCTCTATAGGTATAATTAATTATTCAAACTAGATTTCCTTTAAACCTGAAAGATAATGATGATGATAATTCCCCAGAGACAGCAGGCACAAACCAATGTGCCTATGCAAGGCAAATCAAGATACATTATGACACTGTACAGGTTTTACTGAAGCAATACATTTAGACTTGAAATACAGAGAGACTGACCAAGGACACTTTATTATCTAAGCATCAGTGATACTTGTTGGAACAGAAGCCCTGCCTTTGTGGCTTTAGGTACAAATATATCCCCAATATACATGGAAGCATCCTTTTGACAAGCCCTGGGCTCCAGTGTCTATGAGACTTGGCTCTCCTCCTCCTCCTACTGTTCTCTTCAGGACAGTTCTCAGAGCACTTAAGCCCAGATGGAGCTGGGGGTGGGTGGGTCTTGCTTTAGCATCCTCACATCAGTGGAGTGAGATTTGTTTTCCATCTGGGTTGAAATGGGGTCTTGGGGGAAAGGATATCATTCAAATATCACCCGAATTATAATGGGCTGCCTAACCCAGGCTAATACAGTCCCTTCTTTGTAGTGTCACAGCCTTAACATAATTTTTGACTGATTACATTGTGTGTATTGCCTATAAAGGACAAGGACTCTGTGCCCTTTATTATTGTCACTAATAAATGAGGACAGTGCCTGGGCAGAGTTGAATATCCTTGAATTAAAGAGGCTAGAAATTGATAACTTGAAATCATGATGAGTTATGAAGGAAAAGGTCAACCAATATTCATAAGAATATTATTTCCAAGGAAGACGTAGAACTCACAACAAAGAAATAGTTGTTGGGCTCTTACAAGGTACAGCGTCTTACAAAGCACCATACATCACTGTAGCATCTAACCTAAGAGTCCTAAACACTCTTTCTCCTAACTTGTATATGGGGAAAATGAGTCCCAGAGAATTGCAAATGTTTGCTTTAGTTAGAAGTTCCCCAAACTTCACAGAGAGCTGTCAAGGGATGTGTCAAATGCCCAGTGCTGTGTTGTAGAAGGTGGATGAGTACCACTCTGCTTTGGGCAGCGTAGAGCCTCTAGTGATCAAGAGCTCTGAGCTCATCCTTCTAAAATAACAGCCCTATCTATCCTGCCTTCTTCCTCCTGGACTCCAGGAGACCTCACATTAAGGAGACTTTTAAAAAGATCTATCTTCTTGGAGAGGTCACTTCTACTACTTCAAAGAACTTGAGGAGTAGTCCATTGGAACTCCTTTCCACTCCAGTCCTGCTTGCAGAGCTGGCATAAACCACGGGTGGGAGTGGCATGCGGGGTGGCTGCTACGGCAATGGCTTTTCTGCTTGGCATCAACAGTGAATTCACTGCTCCATTGTAGCTTTCTCCTTGGGAATTTCTGTAAAGCAGATATTTTATTTGTCTCTAAGTTTCATAGTTACATATAATGGGCAGTAATGGACTTTGCAGTCAGTAACCTCTCTCCTTCCCTCACCAAATCACAGGAAATAGCTAACAAGATATACCCTAAGGTTTTGCAATGTTCTTGCTTTTTCTCCAATATTATTGTAGGATCTGTTTCTGGTGGCCAGGAAAGGAGGTACTCTAACAGAAGAATGATTTTCCCAATACTGTGGAACAGCACAGATATCTTAAAAGGCTGAGCATATTGTGCTTGATGTTGGCCACATTTTAACTGATCCTTTGAAATGGTAGTGGTAGGGTGCTGGTGGTGATAGGGTTGAAAATTAAACCCAGTTTACTTTAAAATCATGTTATCCCAGGCAGGCCACTCTAGCTGTGTCTCTGGGAGGACAGACTTCTGTCCTTCTCCTTTAGAGAAGGCATTTCATCGGCTCCCCTACTCCTTCTAGATAAATTGTTATACCACAGTGATTAGAAACTAATTTTTCCCAGGGGACCATGGACCAGAGTGGACACGACATGCTTGACCACTTAGAGAATAATAGTTGGTTGTGGAGACAGGCTCAAGTTCTAAAGAAAAACGGAGGGCAGGGCGGGTGAAAACATTTCTGTATCCACCTATCTATCCATCCATCTGGGTGTCAGAAATAAACAAAGCAAAAGCAAATAAACACATACAGGCTTTTACTAAAAACTTACTGTCGGTAAGGCAGGGCACTGAGCTGTATGAGGCCCAAGAATCACCAGGTAGAAATATTGCCATTAAGGACTACGTAAGACTTTTTAGTTTATGATATAAATAACCATTTCTCTCTCTCTCTCTCTCTCTCTCTCTCTCTCTCTCCCTCTCTCTCTCTCTCTCTCTCTCTCACACACACACACACACACACACACACACACACACACACACGGTTAGAAGTGCTAAGTATGATGGGAAAGGTATAAAAGGAAAAGGATAGCCGGGCAGTGGTGGCACACGCCTGTAATCCCAGCACTCTGGGAGGCAGAGGCAGGTGGATTTCTGAGTTCGAGGCCAGCCTGGCCTACAGAGTGAGTTCCAGGACAGCCAGGGCTACACAGAGAAACCCTGTCTCAGAAAAAAAAAAAAAAAAAAAAAGGAAAAGGATAAAGTTTTTTTTTTTTTTTTTTTTTTTCAGGTAAAAGCTATTTCTAGAGCTTGAAAACCTAGGAATGATTTTTCTGAGGTGGTTTTGGAATAATGCTTAAATGATGGCACCGGAAAGAGCAGGACTTGAATCCTGCCTCCCCCTGGCTATTAGCTGTGTGGTGTTAGGCAGTTATTTACTCCCTTTAAATCCATCATGCTCTCTCCAAATTGGGAAGATGGTCTCTGCCCTGCAGGCATGTGGCACAAAGACCAGGCAGGATCTGAGTCCTCAGCAGAGTGTCTGGTTGGGAAACAAAGGCTCGTGCAGTGACAGCTGCCTCCATTTTGTGGTAGCTGTTTTTAGAGCTTTATAAGAAATGTTCTACTAGGAAAGCCCAGGTAGTATAGAGACAGTATAGAGATGCTCTCGGATGCACCGAGGGTACCAAAAGCTGTTAGAGTTGGAGGACACCACAGTGTTCCGTGTGAGAATGAAGGAGGCAGGGGTCGGGGTTTCCGCATGATGAAGCGTAGCCTCATGGTGGGTGGTAATGGATTGTGTCATCCCATCTAAAGACCAAGAGCTTGGTGTTTCCTATCGAGGAGGGCAAGGAGACAACTAAAGAAAAATAAACACAAGTTACAGGGGAAAGGGCACGGAGTCTGCTTTGCATTAGTGGAAATGAAATGGGCGGAAAACATTTGGTTGTTTGATCATGAGAAGAGCTATTTTAAAAGTTCCAGGTTTTCATGCTCTCCAGAATGGTTATTCTTAGTAATAATGCCAGGAAGTCACGTGAGGTAGGAAATAAAAAAGATGTAACTGGGACTTGGAAGATGTGACCTCCGTCTTGATTCCACCAGGCACAGCTACATGAGCGAGAAAACCCACCTCAACTTTTCAGCCTCTCTTGCCTCAGGTGCAATTTAGGTTGATGTTCCTGCCTTAGGATTTAGTAGGGGTGCAGGGCCAAGTGGCATCCAGGATGGAAATGAATGGGGCAGCATGAGAACCGTACGGCAGTGCAGGAAGTACTGGATGCAGGCGGAGGGCAACTGTGTGGTGAAGTCAGGAAATTACCCTGTAGCCGAATGGAGGGTTTTAATTTGGATGTGTGTTCTAGCTAGTCCCGGCCTGTCTTTGGTGGACAACTTGTGTGCTGTTATGTGTTAACTCTATAGATTCATGATTTGAATGTTTGTTCCCCCCCTTTGTGGCACCATTTCAAAGCTCAAGGAAACTTTAGGAGCTAGGGTCTGGCGGGTGGAAGCCGTCGTCTCACAGAAGCTTCTGGAGAGGTTACCCTCCCTGGGGCAAGTCTGACTCTCTACCTCAGGGTCTCTTCTGAGGCCGGAGCTGCTCCTGCTATCCTGTTTTTGCTGTCCTAAGGAACCAGAGTCACTCTGAAACTGTGGACTCCAACAATCTCTTCCTCGCTTTATTTTTTGGGGCAAGTATTTTGTCACAGAAATGATCAAGTAGCCAATACATACTCTGAGGGTATTTCAATACCATATGCTTTCAATTTGATGGAAATCCAACAAGAGCCTTGTAAGTGGGGTCTGGAACGACTTCTCCCGACAGAGTGTTGCCATGCAGTGTCATTGGCTACAGTTGCTACTCCATCCAGTGACTATGACTGTGATGGAGCCAAGAGGGATTTGCCAAGGCTGAGAGGAGAGGCAGAACTTACACATGAATAACAAAAACCTACCAAAAGACACATACAACACACCACACACACCACATCACAGCACACCAAAGTATACCACACCACACTGTAAGACCCGAAAAAACTGAGGGTACCCCAGCGCCCCATGCCTCAGAAGGCGACACCCAAATCACTTGCGAGAAACGGTCTTGATGCAATAGCAAGAGGATTTTTATTCCAGAGCTTTGGGGTCCACAGTTATACACTGTGCGGGGATAGAGATCTCTGGGACCCTGAGTGCAGAATCGGGACAGCTTTTATGGATTTGTAACAAAGCCTGTGAATCACAAACCAATCATTCCTTAGCATCGAGAGTCTGAGTAGTATGAGCCAATTGATTTGTACCACTCCGTAGTTTTTAGGCCAATCAGTTTAAATTATCTGAGCCTGTGCTTCGTGGACCAATTAGTTCCTAACTAAGGTGGGCTCTGGAATGCGACCTTTCACCTAGTTTCTAACAAAGAGTGGGGTCTAGAACTTCTGACTTTTTGGGGTCATTAGAGAATCAGGCTGTATTTTTTATCCTTTCAACACCACTCCACAACACACCACCATAGCACACCACAGCACACCACGCCATACAACACACATACCACTCCACAGCACACCATGCCACATACCACACATATCACTCAACAACAGAACACACCACAGCACACCATACCATACCACAACAAACACACCTTACCATACACATCATATCACATCACACCACATACACCATAGCACAGCATACCACATCACACCTATACACACCATACCACACACACACACATGCACACGACACCACATACACCATACCACACCATACACCATCACACACACCATACACACACCACACACCACACACACACCAGGCCATACCACATCACACCATACCACACTACACCACACCACAGAACTCTGTGTGTAAATACATCTTTAAGTGGTGAAGTAGATGATACAAGCTTCACTCTCTCCCTTAGTGTTCTTTTTACTAATTGGGAATTCTGGTTGCCAGAGAGAACACGCAAGTTCATGTGCTTGCTTCTTATCACAGAAGGCCCTTCATTAGCTCTTTATAAAATGGTGATTTGGGATGACTGAGGACAAATTGATGCTAACTGAAACTTTGGATTTAAATACTTTTCAAAAAACTCCCTTGAGGTCATTTATTTTAAAGCACTTTCCAAATAATGCAATTAACATGAACATCTTTCTCCGAGAAACCCGATTTAGTAGGTCAGGTGTGAGTTCACTGTTTACCAGTTACCGTTTACCAATGGGCTTTATGCATGAGCTTTGCCGTACCGTTATACTCAGTGAGCCCTCACATTAAGCCTGCTGGCCAATCAGATTATGTATTACAGTTTACAAGATGCCAATATAGTAATTTCAGAGCCAATTGGCTATGATAAAAGCTTTATCCCAATATTTCTAACCTTATAAAAACTTAGCTATTTTAGCTAGTAGATGTCACACAGGCCCAGGTCTGAAGCCATCTTGGTTCCTTTTCCCTTTTTCCCTCCTGCGACCTCTGTGCCTCCCCAATTCCTAGCTCTGCCTCCCCTCTCCTGTCCAATCACAGGCCTTCCACTGCCCTTATATGATTGGACATGGAAAATTCTGCAACATCTAGTAGTTGCTCCATCCCACGAGGCTAATTGATTAAGCTGGCTTTTTTTTTTTTTTAAGAGATTTTATTTTCTTTATTGAGAAACTTAAGTCTTGGGTACATCAAAACCAGTATCTGGGATTGGGGGGTAGAACAGAACCCACAATAGAAAAAAAAGTTGTCATCTGGGCCACAACAGAACCCAGAGAATATATTCTTATAATTGAAAAACTGTAGGTACTTCATAATTGACCTTTTGATATAAAATGACCTATTGAATTTGCAGCTTAGTTCTTGGTGTAGATGGAGGTCCACAGACAAATTAGGCTGTCCTCAGACCTTAGCTGGACGCCATGAGGGGTGACGTGGCTTTTGACTCTTTTCTTGTCTAAGAGGTAGCAGCAGCAACAGCCTCCACCTTCTGGGCAGCTTCTGTCTTGGCACGATGAGTCTTCAGGACCTCCACAGCTTCATCCACCTTGGCACGGAGGGTCTCGGGGCACTCGAGCATGCGCAGCAGCTCCGAGTTGTCGAGTTCCAGCAGCATCCCGGTAATTTTTCCTGCCAGCTTTGAACGCATTGTTTGGATCAGGGGAAACAAACGGTCCCCCAGCATCTGCTTCTGTTCCTCGGGGGGCACTGCGGCCAGCATGGAGGCAGTCAGGGGCTCCTGACGCTGGACATGGACTGCAGGCTGGGGGGCCTGCAGCGGCTGAATGACAGGGTGAGGGCTGCGGACACTGGAGGCATCCTTGTGTGGAGCCACAGCCCTGGGAGCAGTGGCAGCAACTGTAGCGGGAGGTGCAAGGGTTGGCACGGCTGTAGGGACGCCTCCAGACTGGTAGCTGTCAGCCAGCCCTTGCTGGGCGGCGCCAGCCCCACCAAAGCCCATAGCCAAGCTGTTCAAGCTCTTAGACCCGACTCTGTGAGCGGTAGGAGGAAGGCCACCAGAGGCCGGAGCTTTACCAGTTGGAGCCAGATGTCGAAGAGCTGGACGAGGCCCAGACTGCGGCGGAGCCCTTGGCATTCCTTGGAAGCCTTGAGGCCTCCTGCCTCGCTTCCCCCGTTTATTAGGCCTCATCCGTGCTAACTGGTTAGGCATGTAATATGGAGGTCTTCCCTGCGCCTGTGGAACTTCGGGCACATAATAGCCACCAGCTGCAGGACAAAATGGATTTAAGATGGCGTTGGCAGGGAGTGTTCTCATCCCAGTCAAGCGCTGCATATACTGGCTAGTCAGGTGAGCCTTCCGCTCTTCCTTCCCCTGGGCCAGGGCGACATACAGCGGCTTGGAGCCCACAATGCGTCCGTTCATCTGGGTGACAGCTTTGCTTGCCTCTTCAGGAGAGGAGAAACAGACAAAGCCAAACCCTTTGCTTCTTCCTCTTTCTAGCATCACCTTCGCACTGGTGATGGATCCAAACCGAGAAAACTCTTTCCTTAGTCTGTCATCATCAATGGTGTCATCCAAGTTCTTAATGTAGAGATTCACTCCTTGGTACTGTCTAATCCTCTCCCGCTTCAGCTGCTCGAATTTCCGTTTTAGTTCAGCCTGACGTTGTATTTTTTTCTGCGCGCGGCCTACGAATATGGCTTTCCCACCTATTTCTTTTCCATTCATTTCTTCCACAGCCTTGTTGGCGTTCTCGTGTTTCTCATAACTTACAAAGCCAAAGCCTTTGGACTTGCCACTCGAGTCTCTCATCACCTTGACACTTAGGGTCTTACCAAACTGGCCGAAGAGCTCTTTCAGCGCCCCATCATCCACCTCTTCTCCTAAGTTTTTGATGTAAACGTTGGTGAATTCCTTGGCCTTTGTGCCAAGCTCGGCTTCCCGCTCTTGGCGAGACTTGAATTTGCCCACGAACACTTTGCGGTCATTGAGAATCTTGCCGTTCAGCCTCTCAATGGCCTGGTCCGCCGCCTCTTGGGTATCGAAGTGGACAAAGGCATGGCCCTTAGAGCTGTTCTCATCACAAACCACCTTACAGGACAGGATGTTCCCAAAGGCAGAGAAAGTGTCGTACAGCGCCTGGTTGTCTATAGACTTATCCAGGTTCTTGATAAAGACATTTCCCACGCCAGACTTTCTCAAAGAGGAATCCCTCTCAGACCACATGATGCGCATTGGTTTTCCCTTAATCTCTTCAAAGTTCATGGTGTCCAAGGCCCTCTCAGCGTCAGCTGAGTTCTGGAAGTTGACATAGGCATAACCCAGAGAGCTGTAGGTGATCATGTCGCGGCAGACTCGGATGAACTGCACAGGCCCCACAGTGCTGAACTTTTCATACAGCATGACTTCGGTGACGTCCGGGTGCAGATCGCCCACGTATAAGGAGGTCATGGGGTAGCTGCTGGCTGCAGCGTTCATCTCCCCAGCCCCAACAGACCCGAGTCCCTCCATGAGGACTTCTTACAAGGCCTACTGCGGGACGAAAGGGGCTCCGAGGAGCAGTGGTGCCAGCCAGGCAGGGAGAGGCTGGAGCAGGTGGGACCGGAGTGCGAATGCGGTTTGACTCGGTTTGACTCGCACCAAACCACAAAAGCCCCAAGACAAAAGGCTCTCACAATATGGAGTTTCTACTCTCCAGCTGCCCTGGCTTGGAGCTTAAAAAATGAGAATTAAAGTAGGAACTCTCCTTGCAAAGGGGGCAAAAAGTTTTTCAAGCCGGGCGGTGGTGGCGCACGCCTTTAATCCCAGCACTTGGGAGGCAGAGGCAGGCGGATTTCTGAGTTCTGAGTTCGAGGCCAGCCTGGTCTACAGAGTGAGTTCCAGGACAGCCATGGCTACACAGAGAAACCCTGTCTCGAAACAACAACAACAACAACAACAACAAGTTTTTCAAGAGGAAGTCAGATGCTGCGCTCACAGTGGTCTTGGGGAAACGGGTTTCACGACAAATATTGGTCCCAGGCTCCCGGCGGTTTTCAATTACAGCAACCCTGGAAAGAGGGAAACCAAATCTTTGTGGGTGCCTGCGAAGGGCAGCACGGACACGTGGTGTTTCCCCGGGGGAAACGGGGAGGGGGCGGGGGCAGCTCTGGGCTGCCACGAGGGACAGAGGCATTTAGGGGTGGGCCAGGCCGAGGGGGAACTGCTTACCTCCGGACAGAACGATGATGCACAGGCAGGCCAGAAGCTGTGAAAGTCACTTCCACGCAGGCTCCTAGCACAAGTAGTCCGAAGGCAACACAGTTGGCTGAGATGGGGTGAAGAGAGTAAGCTGGTCTTCCGTAAGTTCCAAGAGATGAATGACTGAATGACTTCCTCCAGTGCCCTTAAATAGGCCTCCAGCAGAAGGCGTGGCTCAGGTTAAAGGTGTGTTCCACTGCACCTGGATCTAAAATTTGCTTGTCCCAGGCTGACCTTGAACTCAGACATATGCTTGCCTCAGTCTCCTGGGCTTAAAGGTGTGTACAACTTTGCCTGGGCCTAAGCTTTTCATGGCTACTGAGCCTCAAGATCTCCATGCCAAGATCCAGGTCAGAAACCTGTCTTCCAGCCTCCAGATCTGGATCACAGGTGAACCCTCCATTTCTGGATTGTGGTTCATTCAGATGTAGTCAAGCATATTTTTCAGGCAAGGTAACATTGTAGATCAAAGATTTTTGTGGTTGAGTTGGTGTATAAATTTCTCTTTTGCTACCCTGAGTACCTTTTTTATATTAAAAATAATAGAACATGGGGTGAATGGTCTGCACAGGCACCAGCTCAACCTCTCTATGCTCAATGAGCTGTGTAGATATTTGTAGCTGGAATTTTTGCTGTGCTGCTTTGGCTCTTGGTGGGTCACAAGAGCTATTGTTTTGGATGAGCAAATGAAAGACACACACAAATTAGCTCACTTTTTTTTCTTTTTTCTTCCCCCCCCCCCCGCCCCAACCCGACAGGGTTTCTCTGTATAGCCCTGACTGTCCTGGAACTCACTCTATAGACCAGGCTGGTTTTGAACTCAGAAATCTGCCTGCCTCTGTCTCCCAAGTGCTGGGATTAAAGGTGTGTGCCACCACTGCCCTACACAAATTAGCTTATTTTTAACATGCCTTACTAACTCAGTGGTCGGGAACTTCTAAGCCTCCAGTGGCTAGCCTGCCTTTCCCTCCGATATTCCTGGACCATCACCTTCTAAAGCTGCTTCTAACTGTGTTGCCCTGTTGCATTCTGTGAAGCCCACTGGGTTTTGCTGTCCAAGACACTTGTGGACAGTGCTTCTGGGAGCCACTTTCCCTTTAATCCTATGTTTTGGTTCTATTCTGTCTCTCCACGCTTCACCCCCACCCCCCATCAAAGGAATTCTCCCTTTCCTACTCTATCTTTGCCTAAGGAACTTTAAAGATCCCGCCCTTGTCCGGCCACTGGCCATATGTCAGTTCTTTATTGCTAATCAAATCCAGCTGGAGACAGGCTTCCTTTAGTCTGCATGCAGGACACTGCAAACAGGTTTTTTTTGAATAACACAATAAGCAAGAGAACACCAGCTTCTCTTACAGATATTGTCTTCAGTAATGGGCCTTTGCTATTAATTTGGGGGAGAACAACCTTTTTTTCTTGGCAACATCAGAGAAACTTTCTCCTTGGGCACAAACTCAAGCCAGGGCAGTACTTCTTACAAAGCCATTCTTAACAAATGGTAGATTATCATTGTTATTGTCAACAGGATGCTTACTGTTTTATACCAAGTGAGAGCCTTTGCAGGGAGCAGCCGCCCTGTCCACTGTCATTCCATTGTCTTTCAGTTACTTCAAATGAAAGCCTGGTTCTACACAGCCTCATCCTAGGACTCTACAGCAATGGCTGTCAATCATCTCTTTACAATTCCTCTTCTGCATTCTTTTTTTGTTATCTAGCTTGAGGTTAATATTACTTTCCTTTGAGATATATTTTTTACTTTGAGGTATATTTTAATTTAAAATAAGAAATAGACTTTTTCTGAAAAATAGAAAATACATACAGGCAAAAATAAGGAACGCTTTTGAAGATGCCAACCCTCAGAGAATTGGTCATAGGATAGCATCACACATGATGTGGACATGGTCATCTTTGTTCAGCTTAGTGTCTATCCTTTGTCACTAGAACCTAATTTTAAATCAGAACTAGCAAAGCTGTTTGTCCCCAGTCTCGGTCATGAAGCCACTACTAGATTCAGGGTCTTTGGCGTATCCCTTGGAGAAAATGACTTGATGAACGTGACCATTTGCCTTTCCAAGTTTACATTGATCTCCTGAGACCAAGTCTGCTCTGAGGTATCTCAAGGTGACGCTGAAAAAACGATACTTGAGAAACTCACCTAGAGTAAAAATGCCCCAAGCCACTTAAAACCTGCATATGCCCCAGGATTCATTCCATGTCCAAGGTCAGAAAAGCTGAGAGCAGAGAGCTCTCCATTGAGTAAGAAAGCTGCTAGAGAACTCCAGCTATGAGTCCAGGGGCTTCGTCCTTAGCATGAATTCTGGGAGGTTTGACATTTTGCCATCGATATCCAAAACGAGCACCAACCAGTCCACCACGCCCACCACCAAACATGTGTCTACTTTCTCTAGAAGGTAAGAAGGCGAAGAAGGGAAGAATCAGACTTGGTGGACCCTGGTGCTGGAGAAATCCCACTTCTGCCCCCAAGGCAGTGCGGACACCGATGGGTGGACGCTTCATGAGCTGATGGAAGATGAGGTCTCCAAGACCTCAGATCTTTTTGGCTTCTAAGGATCTTGAGCCCTGTGAGCTGCATCTAAGTTCCTTTTGTGAAGAGAGAAACAGAGCTGCTGCTGCTGCTGCTGCAGCAATGTTGGAAGGGAGAGATCATCTCCAGACAGTTCTCTGAGGAGATCCTTCAGTAACTGAGGAGATGGCTCTGGCTTTTCTGAATTGCACAGTGCCTCAGGGTTCAGCTAACCCCCCCCCCCCAAAGCTTTTGATTGAATAACAAAAGTAACAAAGGAAGGGAATGGAACTGCACAGCTGAATAGAATTCTTGCAGTCAACACTCTTTTTATAGCACACCACCAGCCAAAATGTTTACATATAAATTTTGTAAACAAACAAAAAAAGCAAACTTTGCTGCAAAAAGGTAATGTTAGAGATGGCAGTCTCATTTTTTTTAAAAAATGAACAAAATATTTGTACAGATACTTTGAGACCAGGTATCCCTTCCTGATGGGTGATAAACAGCTGAAAGATACTCAGCTTCATTGTCACAAAATGCAAATTAATATAACAATGAAATATTACTGTGCACCCACCAAGATGGCTAAATCAACCATGTGTTTTTCAGGTTGTCAGATGTGTTCATCTGTTTAACATTTATCATTGAAATATATCTTATGATCATTGGAAGACCCAAGATTGTTTATAGATACAGCACTTAAAAATATGTAATATATTTATTGATCCTTTGGTAATTTCAGACAGTCATACAATGTATATTGATTATATTCATCCCTGTACTCCCTAAATCCCTTCAGATTTACCTCTAGTCTTTCTACCTCCCACGCCCTCCCAACTTTTTCTCTCTCTTTCTCTCTTTTTTTTTTATATAACCTATTGAGCCCATTTGCACTGCCCATGCACTGCTGGGTATGGGGTAGGAGTCACACTGTCACACCCTTTTTTTCTTTCTTCCCCTCCCCCCCCCCCCCAGACAGGGTTTCTCTGTGTAGCCCTGGCTGTCCTTGAACTCACTCTGTAGACCAGCCTGTCCTGGAACTCAGAAATCCGCCTACCTCTGCCTCCCAAGTTCTGGGATTAAAGGCGTGCGCCACCACCGCCCTGGAGTCATACCCTTAAATTAAAGCTACCCCCTCTCTCCCAGAAGCTATCAACTGTGACTAGCATTCAGTTGGGGTGGGGGGCTCATGAGCCCCTCCCCCTTCTGTGCTAGAATAGTGGCTGGCTTTCTCTTATGCAAGCTTCATTCAGGCGGCCACAGCTGTGTGAGTTCATGAGTGAAACAGGCCAGTTACATCCAGAAGATTCCAGTTTGCTTCAGTCCTTCCTAAGCTCTGCCTATTAAAATCTTTCTGCCTCTTCTTCTAAGATGGTACCTGAACCTTGGGGGAGAGAGAGCATTCCGCAGATACCCTCTGCAC
Organism: Apodemus sylvaticus; assembly: GCF_947179515.1. NCBI lineage: Eukaryota > Metazoa > Chordata > Mammalia > Rodentia > Muridae > Apodemus > Apodemus sylvaticus. Next base: position 124,470,109 of record NC_067473.1, on the reverse strand, counting down.
CTTAACCTGTGAGGTTTTATATTAACCACCACCCACTAGGTGCACACTATTTAATATCCATAAACTTGGAATCAACTAAACTTGTGTAATGGACTACTACACAGTAATATAAAGGAACACACTATTATGCCATATAACAGATGCCCGAGTCTCAGTGATGTTATATTGAATAATACAAGCCAATACCATAAAAAGCAAGATGTGGGTCTGTGGTATAGTTTATTGTGTTAAAAACAGAGAAACCAAGCCAGGTGGTGGTGGCACACGCCTGTAATCCCAGCACTCTGGGAGGCAGAGGCAGGCAGATTTCTGAGTTCAAGGCCAGCCTGGTCTACAGAGTGAATTCCAGGACAGCCAGGGCTATATAGAGAAACCCTGTCTTGAAAAAACAACAAAACAACAACAAAAAAAAAACAAAACAAAAAACAGAGAAACCTGGTCAATGGTGTTAAGAATCTGCATAATGGCTGCCTTTCAGATGGTATTAGGAAGGCAGATGAAGCTTCTAGAATGCTGATCATGTTCTATTTCTTGCTTGATTACATCTGAATATATAGAGTTAGGAAGCCACTGGCCCATGTATATACATGAGGAGTACACTTTCCTGTATGCCTACCATACTTTAGCAAAATACTGAACCTTTATTTTAGGCTCTTGTTGACTTTTATTTTATATGTATGGGCATTTTGCGTACATGCCAGGTGCTGTCCAAAGCCAGAAGAGGGCCTTGAATTTGATGAAACTAGAGTTACAGATTTCTCTATGTGGGATTCCAGCTATGTGGGTGCTGGGAATCAAACCTGCGTCCTCTGGAAGGGCAGGTTCTTAACTGCTCAGCATCGTTTACCTTCTGTCCTCGTTTTTTTAAAGCAAAGGTCACAGAGGGAGATGCCTGGTAAACACAAGGCTGTTTCTTCATCGTGGGGGAAGGACTGTGACAGATTCAAGGACAATGCCTCTGCACTTGCATCTTTGTTGGCACAGTAAGTGTGGCCTGAAAGTTTGTGCATGAACATACTCGAAACCTTCCTCTTGAAGGTGAACATGTCGTGAATCATTCCAAGAAGGTCTTCGCTCTGTAATTCATCTTGTTTATGAATGAAGACATTTACTCATTAATGTTGCTTCCAGCAAGGTGTACCTGAGCTGATACAAATGAACCATTTGCTTTCCCTCTGTTATTAATTAATTAATATCAAGTCAACCTGCATCCTCAAATAACATCTGAATTCACTACTGTCTGAGTTTTGCAGGGATGTCAGAACAAATAACATAATACACTTTCCTGGGTTCTTGGAGGTCACAAATTTGAAAGAAAGCAATTGACAGGGGCAAACTCTCTGTCCTAAGACAGTCTGTAACCTCTTCCCTTTCTGACATTTTCCAGTTTTCCTTGGCTTGTGGCAATTTAACTTCAGTCTCTTCCTGTGTCTTCCTTTGGGTTTTTCCCCTTCGGTGTGTCTTGGTGTCCCCTCTGCTTCCTAAGAGAAGGGGCATACTAAAGGCCAGATTGTTATTATCTTAAGACCTTTTAACTCATTCTGACGGCCAAGACCCCATTTCTAGAAAGCCTACGTTCCCAGTTTCTGCACATGGATATAGAAGAGGAGTGAGCTTTGCTTACTGCATGTGGCCAGGGACACTGGGCTAAGCACACAATAGTCCTGTGCTATTTGCTTCTTCTGCTATAGGCTATCCATTACCTCAGAGCCAGGAATGAAAGATGCAACTGTTTGCTGAGACTTTTATCATTTATTCCTCTCAACAACTGTGTTGTTTTAATTTTTTTGAGACAAGATCTCATCATATAGACCATCCTGGCCTTGAACTCACAGAGATATGCCCACCTCTGCTGGTATTAAAGGCATGCGCCATCATACCCAGTGATCCCACTATTTTATAGACCTATCATCTGTGGTTGCACAGAGAGTTTAAGTAACTTTGTCAGACTCGCAGTTAATGAGCAATTGAGCAGATATCCTTTCTTTAAAAGTTACCTTGTTGGGATCTGGGAATATAGACCAGCTATCAAGGTATTTGCTTCAAAAGCATGAGAACCTCAGTTTGGTTTCTAGAAGCCACATAAGAGTGGTTTGCAGGTGGCATGTGCCTATAATCACAGCAATATGGAGGTAATAGAGACAGGAGGACTCCTGAGGTTTGTGGCTACCCAGCCTAGCCTAATTGGTCAGCTTCTGGTCAATGAGAGACTGTGTTTCAAAGAAAGCTAATAGCATTCTTGAGGGTAAAACTTAATATTGTCCTTTGGCTTACACACACACACACACACACACACACACACACACACACACACACACTGATTGGATACTACCAATCAGTAACTGCTTGTTCACTATTTACCAGGCCTCAAATGAGATCATAAAAATTAGAATTAGACCATGGGCCTAGCCTCTGAGAGGTTCATGACTGAGGACACTAGAGACAAACATTTTTGTTTACTTAGCAGTATGTAATGAAAACATGCCACTTGCAAGGCCTGGCATGACGATGAGATGTGAGCAAACATATATATGGAAGCATGGTTAACTGGGAAGCACATAATGATAAGTGAAAAGGGGATAATTAATTAATTAATATCAAGTTAGCCTGCATTCTCAAATAACATCTGCATTCGCTACTGTCTGAGTTTTGCAGGGATGCCAGAACAAATAGCTTAACACAACACACTTTCACGGTTCTTGGAGGTCACAGGTCTGAAATAGACAGATGTAGCTTGTGGTAAATATTCTGGAGTGTAATCCTGAACACCAATCATAGGTGTGACATTTTCTGCACAAGTAGCAATTTTATACTCATGTTTGAGAGTAGAAGCATGCATAGGCCCATGAGCTGATAGGAAGCCCAGACAAGGTATTTGAAAGGGCATCTATTTGAAAGTTAACAATAGTAACTTTTGACATGGAAAGATGTTTTACCAATATAATTGGTTAATACACGTAAAGGTTTTCTTTTTGATTTCTCAAGGATTTTGTAGCGTGTCTAACACATAATGGACCAGTGACTAACATTGTTATCGCAGGTTGAAGAGGATGAAGTGGTGGGTTGTTGCTAGGGTTCCTAGTTCTCCATCGTTCAAACAGCAGCCACTAGACCCCCTTCACTACACAGGATGAATGCAGTGAGGTCTCACTTTTAGAAATCTGTTCCTGTAACTTCTGATGAGTCACAATCCTTAAACCAGCATGTCCTTTACAAATAATTTAAATTGAAAACAAATATTTTCTATTGTGTGAATGTGTGATTTATGTGTGCATGTAGGTGCATGGGGTACATATGGGTACTTGTGCATATGTATGTGTGCAAATGCATGTACATGTGTGTATGTGTGTGTGTGCACCAGAGGTCCATATCTGAGCTCTTCCTCTATACTTTCCCACGCTGGTTAGTTTTCTGTCGATTTGACACAAACTAGGGTTGACTGAATAACGGGAACCTCGATTGAAAGAAATGCCTCTCTCAGATTGCCAGTATAGTATTTTCTTGATTAATGATTGATGTGGGAGGGCCAGACCACTGTGGGCAATGCCACCCTTAAGCAGGTGGTCTTTGGCTGTACAAGAAAGGAAGTGGAGTAAGTCACGGAGAACAAGCCAGTAAGCAACATTCCTTTATGGTCCCTGTGTCACTTCCTGCTCTGATTCCCCCTCATGACATATAAGCCGAAGTTAAAACAAACCTTTTTACTCTCCAAGTTGCTCTTGATCACAGTGTTTTGTCACAGTACTAGAATGCAAACTGAGACACCTTAACTTTGTTCTGAGATGAGATTTCTCACAGAACCTGAAATTTATCCATTTGGCTCAGCTGACTAGCCAATGAGTGTCAGGGGCATTTCTGTCTCTCCCACCCTCCACCCCCTAGCACTATGGTCACCTTACCTGAGTTTTTCACCCTTGGGGTTTTAGATCCTACCTTAGGCCCCCATGTTTTCTTAGAAAGTACTTTTCTCCCTGCCCCCATTCCCCCTTTACATTTCCTGTTCTCTAGCATCCTTTCCTGCTCCAGTCAAAGCTGCTAGCTGCCCAGGGAATCTCTCCCACCCACAGCTAGTAGCAAGTTGCAGTTGAGGCCCCATAGCTGATAGCAGCTCATTAAGTAACTGGAGGAAGTCTGAATATTGACGACAACGACTGCTTCCTGGGCACACCAGACAATTGCAGAGCTGATTTCTCTCGCTCTTTCCCCACAGTGATATGATAGATTTCGTTCCTGGAGAGCTCCACAGGCAAGATTTAAGTCGGTTTTTTCCTGCTGTGAGTCTGAAATAAAGTCTTCACAGATTGCCCAAGCAGGCTCAGTGAATCACTCTCACTTGTGGGGCGTGCTCCGAGCTCCTCTGCATGCAGAGGACAGCCTGATTTAGCACAAGTCTCTCTCACCTTCCATACATCACCAGCTGCAGGCACACTGCTAGGTGGGGAAGCTCAGTTGTGGACATTCCTATCACTTAGTGAAAAGCCTGTTCTCAGTGTAGCCTTTCATTGGAAGAATGTCCTTCAGGAGACAGATTGCAACAAGTCAGGGGCACTGGGAGGCTTCATGAGCCCACGGTGCCTGGGAGAAGTTCGGAGACATCATTTCTGGGAAATAAAAAGAACGCTTTAAAGTTGATGGCTTAAGACATTAAATTGCAGTTAGGTTGTGTGTGTGTGTGTGTGTGTGTGTCTGTGTGTGTGTGTGTGTGTGTTGTGCATGCACACTCACATGCACATGTATGAATTTGTGCATGCATGCATGTGTACATTCATGCATATGTGCATGCACGTGTGTTCAACTGCATGTGGGCACTTGTGCCATGGCATATGTGTAGAAATCAGGAGACAAGTCGAGGGAATGGCTTTTTCCTTCCACCCAGGAATCAAACCTAGGCTCTCTGGCTTGGTGGTAGGGCCTTAGCGTGTAGGCATCCCAGCTGGTAGGGCCTTAGCATGTAGGCATCCCAGCTGTGGCCTTAGCATGTAGGCATCCCAGCTCTGGCCTTAGCATGTAGGCATCCCAGCTGTGGCTTTTGGCAGTGTGCAGGATTATCTTTTGCTCTGAGTGTGCAGACAAAATGCTCACAGAGGTTAAAAAATACTGACTTAGGGCTGCTTGGCTCTGGCATTTGGCTTTTTTGTTTGCTTGCCTGAGACAGCTTCTTATTTATCCTGCTCGGGTTTAGAACTCATGATCTCCTGCTCAGATTCCTAGGTGCTGAGATTGCAGGTGTATGCCACTATGCCTGGCATACTGCTGCTCTTGGTGTTGGGCAGGTTGAGTAACCTTGGTGACTCTGTTTGTTCATCTATAGAATAACACTAAAGTCAAGATAATTCAGTGCAATGATTCATATAAAATGCTTATTACAGGAACAGGCCCCTAGAAAATGTTCAGTACAAGTTAGTGTTTGCTAGTGCTATTATTGTGCTGGAGTTGGTACTGTTGTTACTTACCACTAGGCTAGTGGTAAACCCAACTCCATCTTTTCTCCTAACTTGACTGTTCTGGAAGTTTGGAGGGACTATTTGTGTGTGTTTGTATGTGTGTATGTGTCATGTGTGTGTAGTGTATTCATGTGTACAAAAGGTCTGTCTGTCCTCAGGTGCCTTCTATCCTTTGTTTGATACAGGGCCTCTTATTGGCATAGTTTTACCACATGGTCTAAGACTAAGAATTTTCAGAGGTCTATCTATCTTCACTTCCTATATCTGGGGTAACAGGTGCCTAGATGCCCAGATCTTTACAGGTTCTAGAGATCCAGACATAGCTCCTAATGCTTGCAAGGTAAGTATTTTATCAACCTATCCATCTGCCCTGCCTTGAGGGACCATCTTTTAGAACTTTCATATTGCTCCATCCGGACAGATTGTTAGAGAAAATGCTAGGATGTCATAGAGAGCTATGGTTTGAATGGATCTCCTCCAACTTCAGGTGATATTACTGTGGTTATATTAAGGATGCAGGGCTATAAGAGGCTGCAAGAGGTCTCCATGTGCGAGATTCCTAGACCCTCATAAAAGAGGTTGCGTTCTGTTTGGCCAGCTTCCTTTTCCTTTTGCTTTGTGATCTTTTGAAGGCACCTAGAAGCTCATGCTATATGCTGACATCTTGGCCCGTCTAGCCTGCCATACTATACGAAAATGAGCTTTGATCTTTATACATTTGTAAAGTCTTGGCTGTCCTATTATAGCAGCACAACAGACTGAGACATAGAGACAACATATTGTCTTGTTAACAAAGCATCAGGGTCCCTGGGCATGGACATGCACACCTATAATCCCAGTCCTGGGAGGAAGAAGTGGCAACATTTCAAGTTCAATACCAGCCTGGTTTATATAGCCAAACCCTGGTGCAAAGAAAACAGCAAAGCCCAGGGACAGAGATCTATGGCAGTGAGTTTGCCTGTGATGTCCAAGGCCCTGGGTTGGCTCTCAAGCCTAGGGAACAGGGGAGAAAATGATGCACCTTAAAGTGACAAAATGAGTTTGGGGATTTATGATTTCTCACAATTTGCCACTTGGGATCTGGGCAAGTCCTTTCTAAGCATTCTGTTTTATTTTATTTTATTTTATTTTATTTTATTTTATTTTATTTTATTTTTCTTCATGCACCCTTTAGATGATCTATAAGGGCATCTTCTTCTCTCAATGGTAAAGAAAGAATTCTTACAGAAGTGGTTTAAAATTATAGACTTAGTCAGTTTCAAAAAAGTACCAAATTTCCTTTCATTTGTAGTTCCTAGACTCTCTCTCTTTCTCTCCCTCCCTCCCTCTCTGTCTCGTTCTCTGTCTTGCTCTCTCTCTCTCTCTCTCTCTCTCTCTCTCTCACACACACACACACACACATATATACACAATTGTATATGTAGAATCATGTTATATATGACATAAAAGAAGTAAGATGGTCTCAGGAGTTGAAGGGGCAAAACGGGAAGGGGAGTGTTGAGGAGAGAGAGAGATGAGGGGAGTGTGGGGTTATGTAAAGTAAAGTTATATTTACTTTAACATAAACTTGAAAAATAACTAAATATGGAAAAGCATAAAAAATTCTGGCTTAGGCAGGGCGGTGGTGGAACACGCCTTTAATCCCAGCACTTGGGCGGCAGAGGCAGGTGGATTTCTGAGTTCTAGACCAGCCTGGTTTACAGAGTGAGTTCCAGGACAGCCAGGGCTCAGGGCTACATAGAGAAATATTAATTAGCCCAGAGCTCTGAATACTGAAGACACAATTAGCATAACAAATGATTTCCATGAAGAAGGAAGGAGAGGTCTCTGGTCCTGGAAAGGCTTGATGTAGGGGATTACCAGGACAGAGAAATGGGAGGAGGGTGATTGGGGAATGGGCGGAGGGAAGAGTGCTTATGGGACCTATGGGGAGGGGGGAACTGGGAAAGGGAAAATCATTTGGAATGTAAACAAAGAATATAGAAAAGAAAAGAAAAAAAAAGAAATAGCAAGTCATTTATGGCTTTAAAAACAGCAAACTTTTATCCATAGCTTTGTTACTTCAGCATTGCCTTTCTATTAAGCACATGGGCCTCGTAATGAATGCTTCTGGAACATCAGCTTCATTTTCTTAACAATCCTGTGACTTATATTTAACCTTCACAGTGCGGGCAAAGGAGGGTTTTTCCTTGAAAGTGAAAACCCCCCAAGCCACTTCTTGCCCTGCAATATGAGAGCCACATTCCCGTATTAGGGTTTTTCAGGTTTAACTAGGCCACACCCCCCTGAGGGTCCTGTGTGCAGCTAGGGTCTGTGCTTCCTCTATTGTAACCATGACTTACTTAGCATTTCACAAAGTACACCATGCTCAAGCCAGTCAGTCCCTGAGACCTCACCTACCTCTCTCTTTTTTTTTTCAATATTAGTATTTTTTTTTAACTTTATTCGATATATTTTTTTTATTTACATTTCAAATGATTTCCCCTTTTCTGGTTTCCCACTCCCCAGAAGTCACATAAGCGCCCTTCCCCCTTCCCTCCCTCTGTTCTCCCACCCATCCCTTCCCACTTCCCTGTTCTGGTTTTGTCTTATACTGCTACACTGGGTCTTTCCAGAACCAGGGACCACTCCTCTGTTCTTCTTGTACCTCATTTGAAGTGTGGATTAAGACCAATCATGGTATGCACTCACTAATAAGTGGATATTAGCTTGGAAAACTGGAATATTCAAAACATAGTCCTCACCTACCTCTCTTAAGGCAGCATCTCTCTCCTGTCTGCTTGTTCACCTGGATGACTTGTATTTATTTAGGCTGAGGATAGATGTGTTGCTCTGGGATCCAGGTGGCTAGCAGCTTACACAGAGCTTGTCACCTTATCCTTTGTACTTTGGGGTACCCTGAACATGACTCTCAGACAGCAACTGCCACTCCATGCAGACCATCTCTAAGGTCAAAACCTGAGACAGGGAAGTGCATTGATTAGTGCTGTGCTGCCTGGCGTGCAGTGAGTGCTCATCCTGTGCTTATAGGGTGGATGGGTGGATGAGCAGGCTGTGGCCTGCCTGTCATGTCTGCTGCCTCTGTCTTTGAGCTTGAGCCCTTTCTGGGATGTGAGAAGGGCTTTGGCTCAATCATTGATTTAGCATTCTCACTTGTGGTATCTCAAGAGACATATTTAGAGGAGACTTGTTTCCTCCAAAGAACTCAGGCAGATCGTTCTGGATTGGCATGGGGACCACTAGAGAGTGCTTGGCATTATATGTGCACTTGGACATAAATTCCACATCAGGGAATTTACCCAGAGAATTTAGCCAGTGCTGAGGAAAACAATTTTTTTTTATATTTGTCATTGTGTTTTTTATATAGCAGCAAATAATTAATGGGGAGGAAATCTAAATGTCTTATAGTGAAGATTGGTTGAAGGAATCATGGTAGACCAATATAAAAGAATTCAAGTTGTCTATTAAATAATCCTGCACATGAGTATTTTTTTATATAGGAAGATATTCCCATGTAGAATAAGAAACAAAGATTACAAGCCGGGTGGTGGTAGCCCACACCTTTAATCCCAGCACTCTGGGAGGCAGAGGCAGGCGTATTTCTGAATTTGAGGCCAGCCTGGTCTACAGAGTGAGCTCCAGGACAGCCAGGGCTATACAGAGAAACCCTGTCTAGAAAAAACCAAATCCAAAAAAACCAAACCAAAACAAAAGAAACAAAGATTATAAATGTTAAGTACGACATGATCTCGCATTGATTTAATGTAACAAAATTTATCTTTAATTTGTATGCATTTAGTGTGTCTATACACACCTCCGTGTGGGTCTATGCATATGACAAACTTGGGGAAAAGATCTGGAACTTTTATACTCAGGTAGTAACAGGAATTGTTTCTGCCTCATGGCATAAAGTCATAAATTTATATTTTTGTAATATATATTTAAAGTTGTATTCAAAATATCTTTATATTCACAGCAGTGTTCAGGAGAGTTTATTTCCTAAACCCTAATTTCTCCATTACATTAAAACAAAAATCTTCTAAAATTATGATGAAACGATGCTGCCCAATCAAAGCCTCTCTGTAAGGTCCGACAAATTGTTCTGGAAGTGATGTCCTTGGGACAATTCACAATTGGATTGCTGAGATAAAACATTGGTCCAGGCAGAAGGAGAAGGTGAATTGTAATTGTTTTTTAAAATAGACTTTATGTTGAGAGTTCTAAATGATGGGTTCACAGTCTATTCAGGCTTTCAAAAAAGTTCTCTAAATATATTAAACTACAATACGGTTAACTCAACTGGGTTCCATCAGATGTCTAAGAGAGATGATAGAAATTGTGCAGTTACAGGTGAGTTGCCATCTGCAAGGCTAATGTAATTATACAGACAAAATATCACCAACTTCCCCCATTCACAACTGGCTCTTGACTGTACAGCATCTGATTCTTGGTGTTTGGAATAAGTCACTTTCCTGATTACATCACGAGTCTCTGACTTCTGCTTCTAGAAAAGTGATTCCCAGGTAGAAATTGATAAATGAAAAGTGGGTGAGTATTCTTGGCCTATTTTTACTTTCAAAAGGCATTCAGTTGTAACCTTAAAACCATTTAATCCAACTGAAATGTCCATTTCTTTGGTTTTCCTGGCAACCAAAACAACAAAATGGCAGCCATGGCTGTATCTTGGCTCAATATGTAATAATGTGCATGTTGGCTTCAAGAGAAAATATTTTATCTATCAAGATAGTTTGTTCAAATCTGGGGGAATCAGTATCCCTGACCTCAAGCAATACTACAGAGCAATAGTGTTAAAAACTGCATGGTATTGGTACAGTGACAGGCAGGAGGATCAATGGAACAGGATTGAAGATCCAGAAATGAACCCACACACCTATGGCCACTTGATCCTCGACAAAGAGGCTGAAAACATCCAATGGAAAAAAGATAGCCTTTTCAACAAATGGTGCTGGTTCAACTGGAGGTCAGCATGCAGAAGAATGCGAATTGATCCATCCTTGTCTCCTTGTACTAAGCTCAACTCCAAATGGATCAAGGACCTCCACATAAAGCCAGACACTCTGAAGCTAATAGAAAAGAAACTGGGGAAGATCCTTGAGGACATCGGTACAGAGAGAAAGTTTCTGAACAGAACACCAATAGCGTATGCTCTAAGAGCAAGAATTGACAAATGGGACCTCATAAGGTTACAGAGTTTCTGTAAGGCAAAGGACACCATCAAGAGGACAAATCGGCAACCAACAAATTGGGAAAAGATCTTCACCAATCCTACATCAGATAGAGGGCTAATATCCAATATATATAAAGAAGTCAAGAAGTTAGACCCCAGAAAACCGAACAACCCTATTAAAAAATGGGGTACAGAGTTAAACAAAGAATTCTCACCTGAAGAACTTCGGATGGCGGAGAAGCATCTTAAAAAATGCTCAACTTCATTAGTCATTAGGGAAATGCAAATCAAAACAACCCTAAGATTTCATCTTACACCAGTCAGAATGGCTAAGATTAAAAATTCAGGAGACAGCAGGTGTTGGAGAGGGTGTGGAGAAAGAGGAACACTCCTCCACTGCTGGTGGGGTTGCAAATTGGTACAACCACTCTGGAAATCAGTCTGGCGGTTCCTCCGAAAACTGGGCACCTCACTTCCAGAAGATCCTGCTATACCACTCCTGGGGCATATACCCAGAAGACTCTCCACCATGTAATAAGGATACATGTTCTACTATGTTCATAGCAGCCCTATTTATAATTGCCAGATGCTGGAAAGAACCCAGGTATCCCTCAACAGAAGAGTGGATGCAAAAAATGTGGTATATCTACACAATGGAGTACTATTCAGCCATTAGAAACAATGAATTCATGAAATTCTTAGGCAAATGGATGGAGCTAGAGAACATCATACTAAGTGAGGTAACCCAGACTCAAAAGGTGAATCATGGTATGCACTCACTAATAAGTGGATATTAACCTAGAAAACTGGAATACCCAAAACATAATCCACACATCAAATGAGGTACAAGAAGAAAGGAGGAGTGGCCCCTGGTTCTGGAAAGACTCAGTGAAGCAGTATTCGGCAAAACCAGAACGGGGAAGTGGGAAGGGGTGGGTGGGAGGACAGGGGAAGAGAAGGGGGCTTACGGGACTTTCGGGGAGTGGGGGGGGGCTAGAAAAGGGAAATCATTTGAAATGTAAATAAATTATATTGAATAAAAAATAATTAATAAAAAATATTTATTTAAAAAAAAGATAGTTTGTTCAATTTGCTTGATGCCAAATCAAGCAGATAAAATAACAGGTTATTGTTTGAGGGCTTTAATTCTGATTTCTTTGTGATTGTTTTTTGATAGGCTGTGTTAGATTCACCAAATATGTGCTCTCCAGTTCCATTTTCTTTTCATTTCAAAGTTTTAATTTAATATTTCTGGGGGTAAGATCTAGACATCTAGATTTTAATAAGTATGCAAGGGATTGCTATGCATGGTTAAACTTGGCACTATCTAATATAAGTTGACATCAGGTAATTTTAAAGTAGTCTAAAATTTGAGGAATCTTTTCCTAGGCAAAACCAAAGAAGCATCACTAAGAGTCTTCTGCAGACAAGGTCTCCCACTGTGACAGTGATTCTGGTCCAGCTCTTGCTGGCTGTTGCGTCCATCCATCTTCCTCGCACTGGGCATCTTCCAGCAGATGTTCTCTTGAGAAGCATGAAGTCCACTTTATCCTCCTTGAGATCCCTGGGAAGTCTTCTGTTGATGATGTGGTGAGCCTTTCCTCTTCTCTCCAATGCTATGGAGATATTAAAGGCAATGGGAGCTTAGAAGTATAACTAGAGAGCTTTAATAGAAATTACTGATATGGTAAGGAATAAAAGGTCCAGTTTGTTTGCAGATCATATTCCTGTTATTCTTAAATGAGTCTTTGTTTCTTCACTAACTCAAGCACATCTCGCTGTCTGGAAATGAACCCAAAGCATTATGCATGTAGAAAGTAGGATTCTGAGGGGGGGGGGGAAGTTTCATTACTATAACAATATAAGAAAAATCCTCCTGCTATTCAAAACTTTGTAAATTGTTATCCAAATAGTCAAGATCAATATACTTTAGTACAGACAAAGCTATCAACTGAAATGAAAATATGGAAATTTAACTAAAAGAATATTGTTTTGAATAAGCAAATTTTGGGGGAAGAATAAGGACTTGTAATGTTTAAGGTACATTGGTAAATTGGAAAAAAGGAACAATTAAATGTATTCTAGTGTGAATACATTCTGGAATCAGCTAAACAAAAAAATTGGCTTGTGAGAAATATTTTGAAAATATTAGTGTTTGTGCTGCTTAATTTTCATTGTTAACTTCATGAGCTAAAGAATTTCCTGAGGAATGAGCCTCTGGACATGTTTGTGGGGTGATTTCTTGATTAGGTTGAGGTAGGAAGCCTTGGATACTGTGGGTGTCACCAACCCCTGTGCTGGGATTCTGGAGTCTATAACAGAAGATTAACTGAATAAAGGCATTCATATTCCTCTGCCTCCTTACTGCAGATACTCTGACCAATTGCCTCGGGCTCCTGATGCTGTGACGACCCTACTGTTACCGACAATCCCTTCAAACTGTGACCCAAGATAAATCCCTTTGCCCTTGTTTCTTTTGTTGGAGTATTTTATCACAGTAGTTATAAAAGTAACTAAGATAATGGTCATATATCTGCATGACATATAACATATTTACTTATTTCATCTTATTTCTATTAAAGCTCTCTGGTTATTATTTTTATTAACCTTGAATTAATTTTTTATTACTTATAGATGAAGTTGCAACCAGTAAGGCAATATTTTCTATGCTGATTAGCTTTATATCAATTGCAGATAAACTAGAAATTATTTGGGAAGAAGGAACATTAATTGAGAAAATGCCCCTGCCAGATTGGCCTGGGGGCAGTCTGTGGTGCATTTTCTTGACTAATGATTAATGTGAAAGGGCCCAGTTCACTGAGAGTGGTACCACCTCTGGCATGGTGGTCCTTAAGGATATAAGAGAGCAGGCTGAGCAAGACCTGAGGAGCAATCCAGTGAGCAGCATTCTCCTATAGCCTCTACTTCAATCTCTGCCTCCAGGTTCCTGTCTTTAGTAGCTCTCCTGACTTCTCCTGATGACGGACTGTGGGCAAGTGGCTTTTATTCCTGGAGCTTTATCAAGGCAATAGGAACTCTGACTAAGGGATTGCCTTTCTAGGCCTCATATTTATTTTTAGTAAAGGGCTAGGTAGATTTTAAGTTTTGATTCTGCTTCAGGATTTAAAAAAACAATATAAGTGCCTTCTAACATTGTAGCATGATAAAAAAAGGATTATTAGATTTTCTCTCTCTATAGATATCAGTTATCTCTCACTGCAGAACAAGCCACACTGTAATCCACTTCCACCGAAGAGTAGATGTTTGTCATTTCTTATGACTGACTTTAAATGTCAGGTGGGTGGTTCTAGGGGTATGGTCCAGGCTCAATAAATTATATTTGAATTTGCTAATATGTTTGTCTATTGCAGGCTGGTGTGTTAGCTCAGTGATAAGTAGCCTAGGCTGGCCTCACATACAAGTCTGGGGAGCTGGCTTCTGAGTAGGCTATTGGGTTGCCCATAATGTGCCTCCATTATTATCCAATAGATTAACCTGAAGCCTTCTCTCAAGGTGGCCAAGCAGGATGCTAAGAGAACAAGAGATAAACCATTTAATCCTAAATTTTCAACCCATACACATTCATTCCCGTTGCTTCTTTTAGCTAACGGAAGTCAGGAGGCTAGTTCACATTGGAGAAGAGAAATAAATCCCACCCTTTCATGGGAAGAATAAGAGTCACACATAAGCATTAGAATGGAACACTTGGGGTTGTTTTACAATTATAGAACTACATTGTCTCAGAAATATTTTCTCCAAATACTACTCTATCTATTTTCTAGGATGCATATATTTTTAGGTGACATTTTTTATTTTTATTTTTGAGAATAAGTTTATACAGATGGACATACTATCTCCCATCTATCTTACTATCTCAACTAGACATTATATCTTAGTCATAATTCCAGGTTCAAGAGATTAAGTGCAGATGATTTCTTTGGCCTTGACCTGTGAGTCTCACTGCTCATTATGAACCCAATTGTCCATATCCTTAATCTCTATATTCCCCCATAAACTGCTGGTAAAGAGCCAAGCCTGTAATTGTGGGTATATGTGTTATTAGGTCAGACATGATTTCATCCTTGCTGGCTCGATAGTTACTTGTCGTTATTATTATTTATTGCAATGGTAATTAAAAAAACTGTTTCTGTTGAAACTCTAGCATTTGACTCTAATTAGCCCAAGGGAAACAGAATGCTGATTAATTTTACATGCGTTGCTCCTCTTCTTGTTCCCACCAACTTAACAAATAGATGAAATTGGCAGGCAGAACAATGCCAAGACTAGGCAACCTAGCTGATGGTAGGATTCCAGGGAGTTTACAAAGGACAATAGACAGCTTAGGGGCTCTGGCTTCGTTTTCTCTTCCTAGTTCTGATAGATCGATGAAATCTTAAGAGCTGCTCCTTTTCTTCAAAGCAGGCCTCTATAGTTCTTCAGTACTCCACCCTACTGATACACTGTAGTAACTCTGAGTCAGCGTTCAACATTATGATTAAGACCTTGCTTTTAAAGTTCTTAACTAGCAGATGGCAGCATAAGACTACTATCACAGTTATGGATTAAGCCATTGATTCCTTATAAAAATCATCCCTTTCTCTCCGGCTTTCCTTCAGAATCACTCGCACCTGTCCACTGGTTGAGACTTGAAATACATTGTCTCAGAAATATTTTCTCCAAATACTAACCCATTTATTTTCTAGGATGCATATATTTTTAGGTGACTTTTTTATTTTTATTTTTGTGGCTAAGTTTTTACAGATGGACATACTATCTCCCATCTATCTTACTAATGGGGAATGAATTAGAACCAGTAGACTTCTGTATTTGCCACAAGACAGTCTTTCACTTATTGGATTAAAATTATTGAGCATCTGCTATTTGGTAAGCCTAATATGTCCCACAGGCCTATAGTCACTGCTCAAGGTCTATACATTTTAGTAGAGGGATATAGCTTCCTATAATGTGTTTTGAAGAGTTCCATGGACAGGCAGTGACTGATAGAATGTTCTAAAAGAAAAAGAGATATTTTATAGAAATAACTAAAATATGGCCTGAATCATAATAATAGCATATATTAGATAACATCTCTTTAAAAAAAAGTTTATGAACTAACTCATTGAATGTCCACAAAACATTGTAAATGCAAACTTTTGGTTTAGGTTTGAATAAAGGTTCTTCACAGAAACAGAATGAAAAGAACAAACGCATCTGAGTGTGTATGTGTATGTAGGTGTGCATATACTCAGTTAGAGACATATTCATTTATTAGAGACAGACAGACAGACAGACAGACACACACACACACACACACACACACACACACACACAGAGAGAGAGAGAGAGAGAGAGAGAGAGAGAGAGAGAGAGAGATTGAGACGTTAAGGAACTGGTAATTGTGTGGCTCCATTTGGCTGTATTTAAACTGCAAATAAACACAATAACTATGTTTTACTTATGCCTAAAATGACAAAAATATCTTGTATACAACAGAAATTGTTTTCCCATGGTACCCAAAGTCTATGGATAATATTGACCCCTCTCTTTGGAGAGCCTGTAACTTTAACATTATGCTCTGACGCTGATAGTGCTTAGATCCTATCAGATAAAGCCAACCTCTCTCATGCTCTAGATGGTTTGAAAGAAGAGAGATTTGAAAGGCCAGGCATTTGAGTGTGTTTTTATAAAAATGTAATGCGTGCACACTACACATGTATACATAGGTGTTCATGCACATGCATATTCATGATAAAATGAAGAAATTACCTCCCTGCTTCCGATATTGTTAGCCACAGCTGGTATTTGAAACCATCTCTTTCCACCACCTCCCTGACATTCTGTTTGCCTTCAGCAGGCTTCTCAGCTGGCCATGTTTCTTTACCTGGTGATGAGACCCAAATCTTCCCTCATGAACAGTAGTCATCTTTCCTGGCTCCAGTTGCTACGGGGCTCTATTTGACCTTAACCACAGGCTCTAGGGGTTCTCTCCTGCTTCTGCTGTACTTTGTGGAACAAATTTCTCCTCAGGACTCATCATCAAACATGGTTGCTGTCTTTTTTTTAACCTCATGATCAAGAGGTGCATCTACATGCTACAGTCTTGATTTCTAGGTCCCTGGAAAACCATCCCTGCTCCCCCCACCCCCCATGGGAGCTGGTTTTAAGGCCATAAGCTCCAGACAAACCTAGTGAAGGTTCTCAAGTGCAGGAGTGCAGGAAGTCTGGGATTTTTTTCTGGCAGCATGACAAGTGCATTTGCTAATGGGTACACTTCATTTCCTGGACCCATGGATCTGGGTTCTGGGTCGACTTCCCTCCATCTTGATTCAGACTATTCAGATTTCTGGAGTCCTTTGATCTGGTCTATCTGCAATATGTCTTCCCTTTGCTGGTATAGTACTGAATCTCCAAAGGCTATTTCCTCATTCTATAAAGATATTTGCATAATTGGTCAAAATATTGAGAAAAGAGACTGAGTGCCCAGCCCTAAATCTGAGACCCCCCCACCCCCCCCGCCCCACCAAGGCACAGGTAACATGGTAAAAAGACTAAGAGCCAAAGAATATGGAGGAGAACTGTAAAATACTATCTTCTGGACAGGATTCATGATCTCACGGTAACTATGGTTAGCTCCATAAGACCTGCACAAAAGCAGGGCAGTCAACAGTTTAGTGTAGACTGGAGAGCCACTGGCCAAGCTCCAGGCTTTACTGAAGGGCTATTATCTGGAGAGGGTTGCTGGGGTAGGGAGAATCGTGGTGTGTTGGGACTGGCAGGTTTCCCATGCTCCAGTGGCTGGCCTTACACCTGTGAGCATATGGGCAGCACTAACTGGACATAATGAGTTGTAAAAAAAAAAGTTGGGGAGATGATGTGTTGGAGTGGACATTGGGGGCTTGGAGGGAGAACTAGAGGGATAATATGATCATATTTTACTGGGTCCATGTGTGAAATTCTCAATAATAAGTAGAAATTGTTAGAACTAACATACATTAAGAAAATATTTGCTTTCGGTTGGTGACAAATACGTGGTCAAATCAGTGAATTTTATGGTACCCATGGCCGTACTGGTTGACCATGTGAGATGCCGTGCAGATGGATAAACATAGTCCTTAGATCAAGGTTTTGCTTAAAAGCATTGCACACAGGGCAATTGTGCACAGGCAAACATGCATTCCAAGCAGGGGTCAATTTCAGAACCAAACAATGTCCCTTCCATGTGGAAGTGGTTCAGGGCAATCCATTTCCAACAGGCGACTGACAACCGAAGCAATGGAGTCATATCAAGAACTTACAGGTTAAGGTCATACATCAAGTAAGGAAGTATGGGCCCATTGTCTGTATGTTAACTGCATATTCCTTGAGGTAGCCTGTTTCAGCAAGAAGCAGCCAGCCTCAAATCAAGCAGAAAATGAGGTTTTCCTCCGAAAAATCGAACAAAAACAATCCTCACCTCAAATCTTCCAAACAAAAGCCCTACATTGTAAATCAAGGAGTGAAGTCTTTGGCAATCCCAACATGAATGCACCTGATCTCAGAAGCTAAGCAGGATAGGCCTGGCTAGTACTGGGTGGGAGAATAAAGACATCATTTTGATTAACTTTCTGTGGGCTACAAAAGGATGCTTCCTCCCTCTGAGTTAGATTTTAGCTCCTGGCATTTGTGTCAATCATGGTTCTTCTAATAGTCTTAAGGACTGATTATGGAAAGGTAATTAGGACTGGCAAATAAGTGAGACTCTGGCTACCCCCCCCCACCACCATCTCCATCTTCACCTAAGAAACATAGTTTCCTTCCTTCCTTTTTTCTTTTTTCTTTACCTTCCTTCCTTTCTTTTTCTTTCCTTCTTTTTTTTTTTTTTTTTTTTTTGTGGTGAAACACTTAGCTGTTTTTTTTTTTTTTGTCTTTTTTTTTATTTGATATAATTTATTTACATTTCAAATGATTTCCCCTTTTCTAGCCCCCCCCCACTCCCCGAAAGTCCCGTAAGCCCCCTTCTCTTCCCCTGTCCTCCCTCCCACCCCTTCCCAGTTCCCCGTTCTGGTTTTGCCAAATACTGTTTCACTGAGTCTTTCCAGAACCAGGGACCACTCCTGCTTTCTTCTTGTATCTCATTTGATGTGTGGATTATGTTTTGGGTATTCCAGTTTTCTAGGTTAATAACCACTTATTAGTGAGTGCATACCATGATTCACCTTTTGAGTCTGGGTTACCTCACTTAGTATGATGTTCTCTAGCTCCATCCATTTGCCTAAGAATTTCATGAATTCATTGTTTCTAATGGCTGAATAGTACTCCATTGTGTAGATATACCACATTTTTTGTATCCACTCTTCTGTTGAGGGATACCTGGGTTCTTTCCAGCATCTGGCAATTATAAATAGGGCTGCTATGAACATAGTAGAGCATGTATCCTTATTACATGGTGGGGAATCCTCTGGGTATATGCCCAGGAGTGGTATAGCAGGATCTTCTGGAAGTGAGGTGCCCAGTTTTCGGAGGAACCGCCAGACTGCTTTCCAGAGTGGTTGTACCAATTTGCAACCCCACCAGCAGTGGAGGAGTGTTCCTCTTTCTCCGCACCCTCTCCAACACCTGCTGTCTCCTGAATTTTTAATCTTAGCCATTCTGACTGGTGTAAGATGAAATCTTAGGGTTGTTTTGATTTGCATTTCCCTAATGACTAATGAAGTGGAGCATTTTTTAAGATGCTTCTCCGCCATCCGAAGTTCTTCAGGTGAGAATTCTTTGTTTAACTCTGTACCCCATTTTTTAATAGGGTTGTTCGGTTTTCTGGAGTCTAACTTCTTGAGTTCTTTATATATATTGGATATTAGCCCTCTATCTGATGTAGGATTGGTGAAGATCTTTTCCCAATTTGTTGGTTGCCGATCTGTCCTCTTGACGGTGTCCTTTGCCTTACAGAAACTCTGTAACCTTATGAGGTCCCATTTGTCAATTCTTGCTCTTAGAGCATACGCTATTGGTGTTCTGTTCAGAAACTTTCTCCCTGTACCGATGTCCTCAAGGGTCTTCCCCAGTTTCTTTTCTATTAGCTTCAGAGTGTCTGGCTTTATGTGGAGGTCCTTGATCCATTTGGATTTGAGCTTAGTACAAGGAGACAAGGATGGATCAATTCGCATTCTTCTGCATGCTGACCTCCAGTTGAACCAGCACCATTTGTTGAAAAGGCTATCTTTTTTCCATTGGATGTTTTCAGCCTCTTTGTCGAGGATCAAGTGGCCATAGGTGTGTGGGTTCATTTCTGGATCTTCAATCCTGTTCCATTGATCCTCCTGCCTGTCACTGTACCAATACCATGCAGTTTTTAACACTATTGCTCTGTAGTATTGCTTGAGGTCAGGGATACTGATTCCCCCAGATTTTCTTTTGTTGCTGAGAATAGTTTTAGCTATCCTGGGTTTTTTGTTGTTCCAGATGAATTTGATAATTGCTCTTTCTAACTCTGTGAAGAATTGAGTTGGGATTTTGATGGGTATTGCATTGAATCTGTATAGAACAGTATAAAGTATCTTGGGGTGACTCTTACCAAACATGCGAAAGATCTGTATGGCAAGAACTTCAAGACTCTGAAGAAGGAAATGGAAGAAGACCTCAAAAAATGGGAAAACCTCCCATGCTCATGGATCGGTAGAATCAATATAGTTAAAATGGCCATTTTTTCTTTCCTTCTTTCTTTCCTTCCTTCCTTCTTTCTTTCCTTCCTTCTTTCCTTCCTTCCTTCTTTTCTTTCTTTCTTTTCTTTTTCTTTCTTTCTCTCTCTCTCTCTTTCTTTCTTTCTTAAATGCTTTTGTGTGTCATATATGTGTGTCTTTGTAAGTGTGTACATGTGTGTACAGGTATATACACGCATGTGCCTGTTCACATAGATGACAGAGGTTAATGCTGGCTATCTTCCTCAATTGCTCATTCCTTTTCTTTTTTGAGACACAGTCTCTCACTGCACCGGAAGCTTGCTGGTAGGCTGTCCACTGCACCCTACACCCTTACAAGCGCAGCCTGCATTTTGCATGGATGCTGGGCATTGAACATAGAACCTCTGCTTGTGCACTAGGCATCACTTGAGCCATCTCTCCTACCTGGAATTTTTCTGGGTTTATTGTTAGACTTTGGAGAGCCAGGCCAAAGATTTCTATACTCAACTTTGTGGATATTAAGAATCAATCAGCATTTATCACATTAGAAGCCCTACTTCTGAGTTCCAAACTAGGAGTTATAAGCAGTTACCTGGACCTTATGCTATACACGTCATCTGCTACTTCAGATAACTCTGAGTTGTTCAGGGAGGTTGTTTGCTTAGGGTAGTAGCTGGACTACTTCATGAGGTTACGCTGCTCTAACAGTGAGGCCTGGCTGGAAGGATCTAGAGTCCTACCCTTATCTGTCTGCAGTATTAGTACTTGCTTGCTGATGGTTTCAAATCTTGGTTCTTTGTCTGGTGTCTTCTCATCCAGCAGGGCCTCTCTTGTGAGGCCCCTTTGACATTGGGCTATATTGTGCTTATGTAACATACTGACCCCTTGCCTGTCACTGATGCCATATTTGATTGGTTGGTACAAGAGGTAATGACATTTCATATTCGAAAATAAGAGAGGAGAGTTCTTGGCTTTTTATAGATGGCAATATATGTATATATGAAGAGATGGAAGGCATTAGTACCTTCTCTGTTTTCATTGATCATTGCTTTTCTAGTTCCTCTTTCCATTCATTTCTGCTGTAATCTTTACTGTTTTCCTTTTTCAAATTTATTGGTTCTTTGTGAATATCACATCATCATGCATCGGAATCTCACTCATCTCCCCCTCTCCTAGTCCCCACCCTTTAACCTTTCAACCTCCCCACCAACAGGGGAAAACCCTCCCATGGAAACTGTAGTGTGTCCTGGTGTATCAGAGTATACCCCTTTGTCCATATCTTTGCTTGCAAATATCCATGGCAATGAGTCACTGGTCTGGTATAAGGCCTCTGGCTTCTACTGCTCTATCAATACGGGAACCTCATTTGGACTCCTCTCAGATATCCTCTTGTTGCCCATGTCATGGAGATCCTATAGTTTAGAATTTGTAGGACTGGCCCATTTATGAACTCCAGCAGCATAGATGAGGTAGATGTTTGGGTGGGCCAATTCAAAGCTTTGGATCTGGGCCTGAGTGGTGTTTGAACTGGTTAGCTCTTGAGTTCTTACCAGTAACCCTGCAACTGTCCAGGTGAGATGGGGGGTCTCATGGCCTCAGGGTCAGCTCTCCTGCCTGCCATAGGTGATAAGGGAGGAGGGAAGAGGGAGGAGGGTGTCTCCCCCCTCATTTGCACTGCCTCACAGGGCTAGCTCTCCTGCACTCACACCCTCAGAGCTGGATCACCTACAACCCCTATACCCAGGGCCAGCTTTACTGTGTTTCCCAGATGAGGTGCAGGGCCTGCTCTCCTGAGTGCTGCAGCAGGTGAGGGGCAGGACCAACTCTACCACTCTGAAGACCTTGGGACAGCTTTCCTGCCTGCTGTAGGTAGCAAGGGGTGAGGTGGGGGAGTGGCATCTCTCCCTTGCCCATGTCACCGCACAGCAGAGAAGTGGCAGGGTCAGATCCTTCATGCTTACGCCCTCAGGAATGGTTTGCCTGCAGCCTCTACTGTGCTGCCTAGGTGAGGTGCAGCTGAGTGTGCAGCTCTCGAGGAGCAGGGATGAGCCTCCTGCTCTCATGACCCCAGGGCCAGGCATCCCACCTCCCACAACTGTTGAGGAGGGAGGAGGGAATCTCTCTCATCCATGCCACCTCACAGGAGACGAGTAGCAGGGCCAGCTCTCCCATTCTTGTATTCTTAGACTGACTCATCCGTAACTTCTGTAGTGCTTCCGGTGGCTCTCCCAATTACCACAGTTGGATAGGGGCAGAGTCAGCTCTCCTGCTTCCACACCCACAGGACAAGTTCTCCCACAACGTCCAGGTGAGGGGTGGGACCAGTTTTGCACAGCTGTCAGACATCAACATGTCCCCAGTGGCATCCCAAACCAGGAAAGTCCTCCTGGCCTTTGGTGGTAACATGACTGCTGTAGGGCCATGGAACCAGATGTGGCCCCAGTGGCAGCATAGGCCAGGGCCCCACCATGGTCCCAGGTAGCATCACTGTCTACTCACATTAGGTTGTTCCTCACTACCCTTGACTCTCCCTCCAGCTCTGCTTCTCTTCATTGTGCCCACATCCTTCTGTTTCTCTTTTTCTTCCCTTTCTTTACCTTTACTTGCTCCTCTTAGAGGCACCCAGGGTCTCTGAGTGTCTGGCATAATTTCAGGGTGGTCTCAGGAATGCTAAGCACTGCTTGTACATTATGACACCAGATAGGGAGTCATCTTAGGCATGGTCTGCCCCACCCAGGCCTGTGTGACTCAGACTGGTGGTAATTTGAGACTAGTTCTCTGTTTGGGCCCATGGTGATTGGTGGTCTTCTTGAGCTCACTCCTTGCTTGGGCCCATTTGAGTAGGCCTATACAAGGGTTGGTCTATCTCAGGCTCGGTCCTGGTCCCAGGTGGGGGTCTTCTAGTCTCCAGTTTGCTCCCTGCCCTGGGAGCTTGTCTGGATCTGCATGGCACAGGACTGGTGGTTGTCTCAGGCTTTTAAAAAGGAATGTTAGGCTACTAACTAATCATTCAGAGGTTCACAGGTCAGAACACTGAGTGTAGACATAGCCTCTCTCCTCTCTGCCATTCACTGATGCACATGTGACACCTACAACACTTCTAGGGACAGGGCCTGTGATTTTCTTAAGGATTTCTTACTCTCTTCCCCCAATGTCTTAACAATCTCAGGCCTTCTTCACTAACACAGGCATTACAGCTATAAATTGCCCTCTAGGAGAACACTTTATCTGCATCTCGTAAGTCCCAGTGTGCAGTGTTTTTAATTTCTTTCATACTAAAGTATTTTCCTTTCCATTGTGATTTTTACTTGATACACTCCAACTGAGTTTAGGACTTTGTTGTTTAAATTTCACATATTTTGTATTTCCCAAGTTTCTGTTGTTCATTCCATTGTGGTTAGGGATTTACCTAGTATGGCTTTATTGAGAATTATTTTGTGTCCTATATATCGTTTTTTTGTTTTGTTTTGTTTTTTTCTTAATAATGTTCCAAGTGATCTGAGAAAAATGTGTGCTCTGCTACGGTTGGCAGAACATTCCAGAGATACTAGTTAGATCGAGTTGGTGAATAGTGTTGCTCAAGTCTCATTACTTTGTTCAGTTCTTGTTTAGTTGCTGCATGTGTTATAAAAACTGAAGTGTTAAAGTCTCAGACTCTCATTGTACAACTATTTCTCTCTTAGTCTTGGTTCCTGTCCTACAGGGCTATTTTTAGCTTTATCATTTTATATGGTTGGCCCGTATGACATTAGGGGAATGCCTCTTTCTATTTAAAATTTAATATTATGATAACATTTGTGTGTGCATGATCTGAAGTGCTTTTGCTTAGGTTGTATAGTTCTTGTGACTGTCCTTAATGTGGTTTGTATTTTTCTGTGTTTTTCCTTTGGACTGTGTCTTTGAATTTAGGTGTTTCTGACAAAAGTACATACTCTGCTCTTAGTTTTACTCATATATATATATATATATATATATATATATATATATATATATATATATATGTCATTTTGATTTTTATTTCTTAAATGCTCATATTTTTATTCATGTATTTTCCCTCTACTGTTTTCTTTGGATTGATAATTTTCTAGTAAAACATTTTAATTTTTTGTTTGTTTGAGTTAAGGGGTCACATACAAAAAGATATTGTGTCAAATATTTTGTGCCAAACTTAAGTACTCTAGAGTTTAATGTGTTAAATCTATAGTAGTACATTAAATGCATATGTTTTCTATAGTTGCTCTTGAAATCAGTGAAGAGGAGAAAGAAATGAGAATGAGCATTCAAACTCTTTATTTACTAGTGTATTCTATGGAGTAGGCTACAAGACAAGCCTCCATACTGTCCTTAAATTCTAAACAAATTTATCATTTTTTCACCTTTGAATGTATGTTTATGTGCATGCATGCACATGTGCCTGTGCATGTGTGTGTATATGTTAGGCATACCCTACCCCCAAGCACCCCATGGTATATATGTGGAGGTCAGGGTCAAACTCTGATGTTGGTCCCTGCTTTCTACCTTATTTAAGACTGGGTCTTTATGTACCATTGTATATGCCAGTCTGGGTAGCTTGTGAGCTTCTGAAGATTCTCCTATTTCAGCATCCTCTCTCCTTCAACAAGTGCTGGCGTTACAGATGTGTGCTATTACATCTGGCTTTATGTGGGTTGTGAGAATCCAAACCCACATCCTCATGTTTGTATGGCAAGTACTATACCCACTGAGACATCTCTGTACTGTCTTTTCTGATGACACAGTTACCTTACTCTCTCTCTCTCTCTCTCTCTCTCTCTCTCTCTCTCTGTGTGTGTGTGTGTGTGTATGTGTGTGTGTGTGTGTGTATAATTCACTTATTATCTGAGATCACCTTCTTGCAACTGGCAGAATCTTCTCTTAGTACTTCTTGCATGATGGACTACTGTCTTTGGAGACAATCTGCCACAAATTGTTATAGGATTCATCTCAACTCTTCCCCCTCCCAACAAATGACACTAGGGATTGCATCAATAGTGTCATAAAGGCACTGATGTTGATCTTGTTTGGAGCCAAATTTATAAAACGGAAATTTGAACAATTCTTGGAAGTGTGTTAGACAAGCCTCCTGGTGAGGGACCCCAGGAAGGTCAGAGAAAGTGAAGCTCCAGGAATGAGCCCTAGCGTCCAACCGTCAAAGTGTCTCTCTTGTTAATGTGACCCACAGAGCAAGGAAGGCCTCCAGCACTGGCTCTTTCCCAAGGCAAAGAATGCGTTCCCAATTATGCTGTGGCAGCTTAAAAATGGGTCATATCTACTTTTTCTGTTCTTTTGCAGTGACCCCCGTAATCTAAACCAGCTTCTCGCTCTCTATTTAATTTGGAAAAAAATCATTAAAACTAAACAGACCAAGAGCCCAATTAGGAGAGTCCTGCTGCATAACAGATAATTGAGACTTTTCCAGAAAATGACTGTCTTTGGACCTACCTGGATTTGCAGAAGCAATGCTAAGCAGCATGGGTCAGGGATGCTGCAGGACATCATCAAAGCTTTCTCTCTCACGGCTAATGAAAACAACCCTGTGAGTCAGATGCTATTATCTTTTGTTTATAGAGGCAGAATCCAAAGCCCTTAGAGTTTAAGTAACTTGCCCAGGTCAGAAAGCTAAGAAGTAGAACAGATTTGAAATGCAGGTCTTTATGTCCTGGGTCTCATGGTCAAAACAGTAAAGCTGAGCACATGAGAATGCCCTTTGGTTCTGGTTTAGATGGGGCAATTGCTTCTCGCCAGCACTGCACCTTTCCCCATTTGCCCGGTAGCCAGCTCGTGCTCTCTGGCTCCCTCTGTTTTGTGAGTGGGTTGCCCCCTCTCCTCACTGATGCCATGCTTGCTTAGTCTGAACTTCACCCGGGTGTATGTGCTCAGTAGTTTTGCACTCACAATGCCTTGAAGGCATTCATGACAGTATAATGGAAGCTAAACAGATACTTGCTTGGCAGGTTTAAAGTACTGTTAGGTCATATACATAAACACACTTGCCACCAAGCCAAGTGATGGTTAATTACCAGAATGAACACAAAAGAAGAAGAAAGTGAACTCCTGCAAGTTGTCCTCTGACTTTCATAAGTGCCCCATGGCTGTTGTCTGTTCTGTCTCCATCCATACAAGTAAGCAAATAAGTAAATAAATAAAGATAATAAAATTACTGTCAGACAATATCCATGATGTCACTTCTCTTATAAGACAAGTCTTTTTTTTTTCTTCCCTATATTGGACCTCTACTTTGCCATCTGTAAAAGGGTGTCTTAGGGTTTTACTGCTGTGAACAGACACCATGACCAAGGCAAGTCTTATAAGGACAACATTTAATTGGGGCTGGCTTACAGGGCCAGGGTCAGAGGCTCAGTCCATTCTTATCAAGGCAGGAGCATGGCAGTATCCAGGCAGGCATGGTGCAGAAGGAGCTGAAAGTTCTACATCTTCATCTGAAGTCTACTATCAGAATACTGACTTCTAGATAGCTAGGATAAGGGTCTTAAAGCCCACATCCACAGTGTCACACCTACTCCAACAAGGCCACACCTTCTAATAGTGCTACTCCCTGGGCTGAGCATATATAAACCATCACAAAGGGGAAGGCTGTATTCCTGTATTTCTATGACCTTGACTAGGCTTTTGCCATGGCCTCATTGGACCCCTAGAACCAGGAATGAGCACTTCATTAGACCCATGAGTCTGTTCTTTACTTTTCTCATCCATAAGCTCAGTAAATTGCCTGGCTTTCTATTATTATAAAACATCCCTCAGGTAATGAACTTGTGGAGAGAAGGGGCTTACTTTGGCTCATTGTTCTGAAGGGGCTAATCCACAATGGTGGCTGGGCAATGCCTAGGCCTTTGGGGATGCTATACTTTTTGGGTAAATCATATAACAGAGCAAAAGTGCTCACCTTAGGCCAACAAACAATGGAAAGAGAAAGAGCCAGGGTCCACAATCCCCTTTGAGTGCTAGTCCCCAGTGATGTCTTACCAGGCATCTCCTCTCCAGGACCCCACTCTCTACTAATAGCACTGCATGCCTTCTGCCACATTGCAAATCCAAGCTAGACCACAGCTCTTCAAGCATTCTCTTCCCATCTATTCTCACTCAGAGCTTCATACCTGCTATTCTCTTCTGACGACTGAATCTAAGGACTCCTTCCTGTAACCTTGGTACCATTATGTAGCTGCCAGCAGCCACATGTAAACCGGGTTACCTGTTGAGAGAATAAATAGGGAAGAGGGGCGAAAAGAAGTGCGGCTAAGACAATGTTCACTGATCAAAGCCGGAAACTTTAATGGCGCCAGACCTTTTAACAGTTTGGGCAACCCTTCCCCCCAGACTCCAGGCTGAGTTACGGTGGAAGTTGTCTAGCTTCTCTTGGAGGTCCTCGTCTTGACTGCTCCGGCAGGTGGGTGGGTCACCTGCTTAATTCAGGAATTCCTAGACCTGGAGGAACAATGAACTTAACCTTTACTTCGAGCGCTCCACCCTGGGTGGAGAAGGATCCTGGCTAACTGGGAGAAGTTAACCTTGACCAAAGTCAAACTCTGACCAAGTGCAAGACTGCCCCAATATGGCTCTGTACACCATTATGTTCGGAATACCAATACATGAATAGCATTTCCTGCATTGTATTGAGCTCCACTGCATCCCTGTGATGCCTAAATTCCTACTGCACATGCTGCTAAAAGCTACGCTTGGCCTCCCATCTTCAACAGGACAATTAAACAGACAGTGATACTGAAAAGCAGAGAAAGGGGAATTAAGGACTCAATGTGGTCACATTGGGAAGAAGAGCAAAGAGCTCCAGTGACTCCCTCAGTGACAGCCAGAAATGCCAGCCTCCAGTGTGATCTTAAGGTCTACAAAGAAGATGATAGGACACAGTTCACTCCACCTGGATTGTGGTGATGCTAACCGCTGAGCAAAGAGCTGTCCCATGGTTGCCACCAAGGCCCTGCCTAACTGTAGACATTGTTTGGGAGACTCTTCTACTCTGCCTTGTCAAAGTAGGCTAGCTCTCCCAAGTTTCTCCTCCACAGGACCATCTCTCAGACCATCTGGGTCTGGTACCTGAAGTCTGATGCTGTTCTATGCATTAGCAGAAGATGTAATGCCATTCTGACAGCCAAAGGCATAAAACCTCTGCCTCCCAGCAAAGCCATTGAGACCACAGGAACCTAGGATTATCATCCAGGTAGAGGTGAGTCTTTGTCATTTTAGTTGATACATAGGCCATATGAATTATAATTCCTGCTATAATTTATTCTTCTCAAATCTCTGATGGTGTTAACAGCAACCAGCTCCTTCTCCAAGGTTGCAGCGACCTAATCAACTCATTTCATATGTAATATCAGACCTCAAGCCTCACTTTTCTAGAGCTACCAGGTCTGCTGCTACCAGGTCTAGAACTACCAAGGCAGACACAGATACAGTTTACCTTGCTGGCAGACTTCAATCTGCTAGAGGTCAACTGACCAAACAGGTTTATGAAGACATGACCATTCCAAGGTACAGTTGAAGAAAAGAATTTTATTTAGATATGAGGGCAAGCACAGCCAGAGGCATCTGGAAGATCTAGATTGAACTGGGCCACGAGAGAAGAGAAATGGGGTGAGAGCGAGAGAGGAAGAAGAGGACAGAAGGATTCAAAAGGACCAAGAGCATATAGCTAAAATAACACACACACACACACACACACACCCCAGAAGCTGGGGGGAAGAGAAAGTAAGCAGAGCTCCTGGGCTCGAGAGGCTTAGGGTAGGGAGTTGGATAAGAAGTGCTGGGAGAAGCCTCAGGTACCAGGTTTCTTTGGGACATGACATTACATCTTTATTTCATCTAATTTATTAAATTAAATCTTTAATCTTTAGAGACCTGGCATGAGATTCAGGCTTGAATGGAAGGCAAAAGGAATGCATAACTAAGTAGTCTTGGTCAAAGCAGGGTCCTTGCTCATCACTGATCTGTCATTGTCTTGGTGCCAGTCCTTCCAGAAAGGCATCTAAGTTGTCAGAGCTGTGGAAAATCTCTTCGTGGGAGACAAGTCCTTCCCCTTTCTGGCACCAGGCTTCATTCTTTTTCTTCTCCCAGTGTGAGATTCCTCTAGAAATCCCAATTTCCTGAGAACTGTTGTTTTACCAGTTAGCCACATGGGTTTAGCTGTTTAGCCAGAGAGAGCTGTCCTCTTATTGTAATTTTGTTTCTGGCCGGATGGTTACAGTTTGAGGCAAGAATACGTTCTGAGGTTGAGTCTCTTTTGCAAAAGAGACTCAACTTCAGAACTCCACCGCAGGTATAGAGCACTAAGGTTTCCTACCTTCCATTCATCAAGAAAAGTGTCCTGGCAGCCAGTCACAAGGATGCTGGAGTCAGAGCCTAAACTGCTACCTTATTCGTGCCTCAAACTGTAACCATCCTGCCAGAAACAAAATTACAATAAGAGGACAGTAGGTATTCAGGAAAACTACTTCAAAAAGGCCTGCTTCCTCCTTAGAATTCCTGGAAGTATAAAGCTAAGGTGTTACCACAAGTTCAGCCTCCCAACCCCATGACATGCCTTTTGTGGAAAAGACTAAATGAGACAGCAGAGAGGAGACACCCAACCCTTCCAACTTTGCTTTCTTATTGGGGAATGGAAAACAATAGAGAGAGAAATGGAGTTTAAAGCCACCGCTTTCAGGAAGTGCAAGCCTTATACCACATGCTCAGTGCTTTGTAACTTCAGAAACAGAGGAAGGAAGGTTGACTACAGTTCTGAAGATCAGAATCGACCACACAGTGTCAGTTCTTATACTGATATTTTGGTGATGGGAAGCAGTTTTGTAATAGAACCCTCTGCTGACACATACTGTTTCTTTCTAGCTTACATATCTTGGCTTAATAAATGGATGGTGGTTTGTTTTGTGTTCTTGTGTGAACCTGGTACAAATGCAATTTGAATCAAGCTAAGAGCATTTTCTTATGGCCAGAACCAATTACTCTTGTTATTTTATTCTCTACTGCAACCTTGGCTTTTCTACATTGGAAAGCTGCACACAAAAGAAACCTTCAGGTGACTGGCTAGTGACTGCTGTTCTCCAGGAGGAATCTAATGCTACCTTTTATGTAGATAGGAAAATGGAAATGTTTATTTAAAAATGAATAATAACATGGGAATTGGGAATGCACCCTGTACATGTGGGAAGTAGCAACTTAAACTATTTATAATATAGCTCTTTGTGTGGATACATCCGTACAATAAGTGAACCTATTTTTAGAATGACATACCCTGGAGTCTAAACCTTCTTTTAAAATTCTACATCTAATAGTTTTTATGCAAATAATTTTACCCTTTCCCTTGTGCCAAATGCAGACAATGATAGTCTTTTCTTAAAGCTTACTAATGAGCTACCCTAACGGTGATGGTTTTGTTTTACACACTCATTTACTTAGAGGAACATGCTTACAACAGCCAAATGGGATGTTATAGAGCAATTAGTGATTAGAAAGCGGCAAGTCCAAATGTTCAGCTAGACAAGGCCAAGTGTTTTTGATAAATGTATAACTTTCCATGTTTCCCCACTGTATGTGCATGCTACATCTTCATCCATTCTGTCATGTGTGCTTAGGCTCTCAGGGGATGCAGGCAACACTGGCCTGCCTGACTTGGATGAGACCTGGGATCTAGGACATTTGCCCTTCAAACGAAGAAACCAAGAAAGTTGTACCCCTTGTGCTGTGATTCAAAGTGTTCTAATGCTTGTGCATGTGAATCTTGCCATAGATCTAGTTCCTCTATAATCTCTATCCACTGCCCACTGCCCCCAACTATTCACCAATAAGATAAGTAAAAAGAATGTTTATTAGGCAAATGCTTTTCCATCATCTACTTACAGGGAGGCATGTTCCTTTCCATTCCATAGGCTCACCAAGCTCCTCTGAGACTTTATTCCCTGCACCCCCAGCAAGGTCTGGTTTTTCCATTCCAGGCCTGTCTGGTTTATCAGGTATCCCCTTCTCCTTGAACCAAATGTTGAGTAGCACATTCTCTCTCATATGTGGATGCTAGCTTTGAATCATAGATATGTGTATTTAAGTTGGAGTGCCCACAGAAGTCAGGAAACTAGTAAGGGGCCATGGCTGAATTTCAGGGGACAGTGGAATAATCCTGGTGGTTTGAAGACAGAAAGGCAATAGGAAGGGTTAAATGGGTGAGGGTTGAGAGGGCAGTGTGAAGGAGTGAACTTGGGAAGGTTGACTACATTAAAGAGCTTTAAAAAATGTCACACATAAACCTACTACTAAATTTCCTAAATGCACACATATACATATCTAAAAGGGATTTAAATGTAGTCACCCTATAATGTGGTGGTGGGAAGCAATGCCTCTCCCAGACACCACAGGCTATCAAATAAAAAGGTTATTGCCTGGTATGATTTACCTCTTTTCTTTTCTTCTTTCTTTTTCTTTTTACAAGTTGTTGATCAATAATAGGGTCTCATAATGGTTGCCCAGAATTTCAGAATATTGGTATTGTTCCTTATTACCCACTCCAGAACTTAATAGTAAGATCTTATTACTGAGGATAACACATTTGAGTCACAGGACACTGAGCTGGTACCAACCTAGAACAGCATCCCCACTGGCTGTCTTTCATAGAGATGGATGGTTCTACATATGCTGTGGTGGATGGGGGTGGGGAAGAAAAATTGTCAGTGGTCTACCCAGCTCTTAACCCTGGGAGCTACAGTTAAGACTGACCTGTCAGGTTACGCTAGTGCAATGAAAACACAGAAGTCATGGGAGTTACCAACAACATTTTGATTGGATTTATAGCTTACTCCAAAAAAACAGAACTCATGATTTGTACAATTAACTGGAACCAAAATTTGTGGCTGGGCCCTAAGTGAGAAGCTAGCACAATTATTCTGCTAAATGAGCATAGTAACCAACTGTCCAATAAGTTCTTAATTTTATAGCCATCGATTAGTGCACCTCTCAGCGGTCCTCAGAGAAGCCTCTTTTTACATTATATTGTAATTAATACAGAGATCCTAAACTTACCAACACATAGAAAATCAGAGACTGTGGAATACTCAGCTCTAAATGCAATAAGTGTGTCCCCTGACAGGGATCCAGGGTCTTCAAGGAAGAGGGCACAGAAAAATGATAAGAGGAAGAGGGAATGATGTCTGCAAGAATTAGTATTTGCCTGACATGACAGCACCATTTCACATGTGAACTCACAGTGACTAGAACTACATGCACAAGACCCACACAAGATCAAGCCAGCTGAAATCCCAGCATAGATCAGGAAGGGGCTCATGAAGTCTCAGCCCCATTTGAGGAGCTACTGACTATTGATGGCACCTGGGAGAGGGAGAGTCAGCTTTCAGAGGATACAGCCACTGAGAGACCACCCCAATCTCCAGTAGATGGTTACAACCCTGCACGTATAGGGAGTGGTAAGTCGGCTCAGTGTAATTTTTGTTTTAAAAGCACATGAAATTTGGAGGGAAAAGTGATGAGGTATAGGAAGGCAATTATGGGGGGAGGGGTGAATGGAGGGTGCATTTAATCAAAACATAGAGGTATTTAGAAATTCTCAAGCAATAAAAAAGAAGACTCTAAAAATAAAAACAAAACAAAACAAAACAAAGCAACATACAAAGAAAAACAGGAAAACAAAATAAAACAAAACAAAAGAACTATGTCCTTTTGTTTATGCTAAATTTGGAAGTAGAGCTCTCTATGGAATTGGGGATATGAATCCACTGGGGTCAGAAGGCTTCTACTCCAATGAAACTGCCAGATGAGCCCTCTCTCCTGCTGAGCCTTTGATAATAGCCTAAAAAAAGACAGCTAAATAGCCCCCGGATACTTGGCCCGAAGACTGTGAGATAATAAACGATTTAAGCTATGAAAATATTTACACTCCAAAGTGATATCATTATTGAATCAAATTTCAGTTTTTATCATGACATCACAATTCGTACTTTTTATTTCTTTGTTTTCATTTAATCCAAGTATATTATGTGCATCAAAGAATGATTTGCATATTTTTCTGCTTCGAATCTAGCATTTGTGTAAATATTTGGAATTTTAAATTTTGTTTTAAGCTAAGGTTATATATACATTTCTGGCATCTTCATGCACCCCTTTAAAAAATTTTACTGAAGTGTACAGAATTCTTCCTGCAAGTGAAAGAAAACAAACTAAAGCTAGCTTAGGAAAAAAAAAAGAAGTCTGAAAAGGCCAAGGATTCAGCAGGTCCAGATGGTGATGTCACGCCTAATTCTGTCAGTGTTTCCTCCCCACCATCCCTGGTTCTCCACACCATTGACTCTGTCTCCTTCTTTCTCATATCATATTATCCCCCTTCTTAATGAATATGCTACAAACCAGAATGTGGAAAGGGGGCCACATCTCTCCCGACTCAGTGTGCACTGTGATTTTCAGGCTCATTGGCTATGCTAAGTAATGAATCTCTTTCCTTGGACCACTATATACAGGATGGGATGTTCTGAATGGCCAGGTTAGAGTGTAAATCTACCCCATATGCCAAAAGATTCTTGGGTTACCTAGTAAATAAATCTAGAAGAGTGTTGATCTGGGAGGGCAAAGTGTTCCCCACAGGGAGAAGTTTCTAGACAGTCAATGCACCAGCAGTCCACTTGGTAGGTTAGTTCCTGGAACAGTATGTTACTTTTGCTTCACTGTAACCAAATAGCTGACAGGACCACTCAGGAGATTCATTACCCTTTTCACTCTGTACATTAGAGGGTAAGGGTGTAGCAGGGCAGGTAAATTAACATCATGGCAGCCAGGAAACAGAAAATGGAATAAAAGAAAGGTCCAGGGCAATATATAGCTCCCAGGGACAAGCACCAGTCACTCTTTCCTCCAACTATATTCTATCTCCTCCTACTTTTTACCCCCACCAGCCCCCAATAATGTACCCTTCAACAGATTGATCCATACACTGGGTCAGAGCCCTCATGATCTCACTGTTTCTAGAAATGCTCTCACAGACATACCTAGAGATATCGTTAAGGATCTATTAGGCCATGCTGAATTAATTTAGATTGAGATTAAGCTACCATGGTGGGATAATTGCTATACACCAGATCACCCCAAACTTAATGACATGAAGCAGTCATGAAGATTCAGGGTTGTTTGGGCTCAGCTAGATTGTTTGTGCTTGAGGTTGTTCAAACAGTGGCAGTCAGATAGTGACTGAGCTGGAACTGACTCAAAACCATCATCAATCATATATTTATTATCTGGGATCAAATGACCCAAACTGTTGGAATATTTTTGTGTAGTTTTGCTTTCCTGTATGGATTCCCTATACATAGGAATGTATGGGTTGTGAGTCAATGGCCGTAGAGCACAGACTTCTGACATGGGCGACCAGGATTCTAGGAGTCTGTGACCAAGAGACAGAGAGCACCAGTCCCCATTTATGAGTCTAGGCTCAGTCATCCCATAGCCCCATTTTTTGTGTTTTCTTGATAGGAGTGAGCTATATTACAGAGCCATGAAGTGAGACTGTACTGTGAGGTGAGGAACACCAGAGAGTTTGTGGACACACTTAAAAAGCATGACATGCAAATTTTAAAAGTTCCCTTTCTTTTCCTTGCTTCTGAACTAGCACTTAACTATGAATTATTCACTGGTAAGGTCGAGAAGTGACGGAAGCCCAAGCATGTTTGACAGAAGATGAAAAAGTCGCTAGATAAAAGAATAATGTTTTAAACTTCCAGACTAGAAAAAAAAATAGATTAATCTTTCCAATCAGTTCTCAGTCCTGAGTGTGGCGGATGTAACTGGTAATTTGTGATCTCACAATGTTTGTTTACTGATGTTAGTGATCCTTGTGGGGGACAGGGCAGTGTACCTGCTCAGGCAGAAGTCGTATTTCCTATACAGACAGAATAGTTTTCCTGTATAAATAAATAAATCATTGTTGGTATTGAGAAAAGGTATTCTATGCAATTGGTTTTTTTGTTCAGTAAGTTTGTCTGATCTCTTTCCATGCTACTCTTTCTAATATTTTTCCTAGAGGCTCTAAAGTCATATTTGTGTATGCATACATGCTGGTGTGCTTGTACAGATATGCTGACGTGGTTTAAAATGTTTTACGAACAGAAAGCAAGGAAGCAGTTGCTGTTTTATGTCTGAGAAAAGTAATGGATGGTGTCATCATTAACTTACAACAAATTTGGATGGTAAATTTAGACAACTCATGGTACCTTTTGTGTCTTAGTTTCCTAACTGGGCTACATTAGGTGTGGGATTTAATGTATTCCAGAACATACACAAGCCCAGAATCCTTTTCATTTTCACATACAGAAAACAAAGCCCACTATGTGTCTCATGCAGTTTCTTTAGTTTGCAGATCTTAAAGCAGATGTGCTCAACCCCCCAACAATTGGGTATCTCTGAGCCATTGCCAAGTGCTTCTGGCGAAGCATACACAATAGCCTTTGTGAGATCCTTTTTACACCACTGAGAAGAAAAAGGAAGGACAGAGCAAAGTGACAGGATGAATTTGAATTTCATGAAATCACTTGGGCTTACTTGCTCTGAGTGCAAGAGAGCATAAGACATAAACTTCATGACTACCTTTCAGGGCTCTGTGAGCTCTTTGACAGTGGTCTCTGTGGTAGGGAGGTGGTGAGGTGGAAAGTGAGAATGGTTCGGGGGTTAACTAAACTGGAGCATACTTCATTTTGTTCCTGTAGCTTTGCAAATCATGGAGGTGGGAGCCATGGAGGGTACATGTTCCTTCGACTCTCCCTGAGCCCAGTTGCCTCTCCTCATGTTCCAGGAAAAGGATGGTGAAAAAGAACAGACCAGAATTTTTTTTTGGAAAAGAATGTTCTTAATGTCTTTTATCTGTGAACACTGGTTCCAATATAGAGGCACATCTGAGAGCTTGGTCATTGGGAGCATTTGCTTTTAGGACCTGATTATTAATTTTGGAAAAGTGTATGACCTATTATTGGAACTGAAGGTATTTGCTAAATGGGTCAATTTGTTTGCACAGCAAAATACACTGCAGTTGTTGGACTCCGAACTGGGCTTCTCTCTCGACCCTGCCTCTTTCAATTATTGTCTGGTAAAATGCTACATATGGAATATCAACTGGATCCAATTAGAGACAGGGGGGCATTCTGTGCATTTAACATTGGTAATATGGAAGGCTGAGATGTGTTTGCTTGGTAACACAGGTAAATTACTGAATCTCAGAATCTGAGGTCACCTGGTACAAGGCCGCTAGTCAAAAAAGTCTGGTTAATGACACAATCCCCCAGCTGCACTCTAAATACGTACCCTTATGCCCACAGAGAAGTGTAGTCCTCACCCCTCATCAAGGAAACTTTTCTTTGCAAAAGATAAAGACCACTAGAGAAACCATAACTGGTCAAAATGCAGAGTTGGGGAGCCCATTCCCAACTGATGCATCTATAACACAACTTCAGCACCTATAGCTCAGGGAACATTGCAGAGGAGGGTGTGGAAAGCTTGTTAGAGCCAGAGGAACTGGGAGGAGACTGTGTGTCCTAGAAATGTTAGAAGATACACCCATTAATGTTTTACAACATGGCTGCCTAAATATGATTGGAACAAGGATGGAATCATTCAATATTAGCATATGGAAGATAAAAAGCATATGGAAGCTCATGAGACCTCAACTCTAGATGAACTCACGGCAGCTAATGGATGCTGAGTGGGAGGAGACAATCTTCTAGATGGAAGAGCACACCACTGGTTATTTAATTCCAAGTGGATAGCCCTAAAACCGTATATATACAAGTAACATTGTATGGACTGAGCAGGTTGTATTTGTATGTTTAGGAATATATAACATCAATTAAAGAAAAAAAAGACTGTGAATATGAGAAAGAGAATAGGGAAGGTGGGGGGTGTTGTTACATGGGAGGGGCTAGAGGAAGGATAAAGGGGGAAATGACAATCTGAAAACAGATTATAAAAATAAAATAAATGGAGAAAAAGTTTTATTAACTCCTCCCTCTCTCTGTCCCCCCACACCACCCCCACCCATCTACTTCTAGTCCACCTCGGATTGTTGTCGGAAAAGGGCAGGTCTCTTAAAGATATCAAATCAGCCATGGCATATCAAATTACAGTAAGATTAAACACCTCCTCTCCTATTCAGGTTAGATTAGGCTACCCCATAGGAGGAAAGGGTCCTGAAGGCAGGCAACAGAGTCAGAGACAGCCCCCCTCCCACTGTTAGGAGTCCAGCAGAAGACCAAGCTACACAACTGTGACGTGTGCAGAAGGCCTAGGTCAGTCCCATGCAGGCTCCCTGGTTGGTGGTTTAGTCTCTGTGAGCCTCTATAATCCCAGGTTAGTTGATTCTGTGGGTTTTCTTGTGGTGTCCTTGACCCCCGTGGCTCCAACAATCCCTCCTCTCTGTTTTCAGCAGGATTCTCCAAATTCCATCTAATGTTTAGCTGTGGGCCTCTGCATCTGTTTCTGTCAGTGGCTGAGTGAAGCCTGTCTGATAACAATTGGACTGGATACTAATCTTATGAGTATAGCAGAATATCACTAGGAATCATTTCATTAACTTTTTAACTTTGGGGTTTTGTTTTTGTTTTTGTTTGTTTGTTTTGGTCAGTTGCGCTTGGTTCTACCCTAGGTCTCTGGGCTATACAGCCTCGGGGTCCTGGCCCTCCAGGCAATGTCAGGGGTGGGCTCCCTCTCGCAGGATGAACCTCAAGCTGAGCCAGTCATTGGTTGGCCACTCCCACAATTTCTGCCCCACTTTTACCTCAGCATATTTTGTAGGCAGGACAGATTGCAGGTTGAAAGGTTTGTGGTTGGGTTGGTGTCCCAATCCCTTCACTGGAAGACTTGCTGATTACAGGAGGTAGCCAGTTCCTTCCTGTTCCCATCCTCACCCTCCAATCCAGACAACACCCATCTTGTCCTATCTTCAACCTCCCACCTCATATCCACCCATGATGTGATCTATTTCTCTTTTGTGTTGAGATCCATGCTTCCCTCTTTGCGCATTCCCCTGTTACTTGGTTTCTCTCTGCCGGTGGGTTCTAGCATGGTTATCCTTTACTTTATGACTTGTGAGCACATACCATGTTTGCCTTCCTGGGTCTGGATTACCTCACTCAGAATGATTTTTTCTAGTTCTATCCATTTGATGGCAAATTTTACGATGTTGATTTTAACAGCTGAGTAATTATATATTTCATCATATAAATGTACCTCATTTTCTTTATCCATTCTTTAGGTGAGAGACGTCTACCTTATTTCTAGTTTCCGGCTACTAAAAATAAAGCTGCTGTGAACATAACTGAGCAAGTGTCCTTGTGGTATGATGGAGAGTAATGTTCTGTTTCTATTTTGTGGAATAATTTGAGAAGTATTGGTATTAACTCTTCTTTGAAAGTCTGATAAAATTCTGTGCTAAAAATATCTGGCCCTACAATTACGCTGATACCAAAACCACACAAAGATCCAACAAAGAAAGAGAACTGCAGGCCAATTTCTCTTATGAATATTGATGCAAAAATACTTAATAAAATTCTTGCCAACCGAATCCAAGAACACATCAAAACGATCATCCACCATGATCAAGTAGGCTTCATCCCAGGGATGCAGGGATGATTCAATATAAGGAAATCCATCAATGCTATCCACTACATAACAAACTCAAAGAAAAAAACCATATGATCATCTCATTAGATGCACAAAAAGCATTTGACAAAATTCAGCATCCTTTCATGCTAAAAGTCTTGGAAAGAACAGGAATTCAAGGCCCATACCTAAACATCGTTAAAGCAATATACAGCAAACTGGTAGCCAACATCAAACTAAATGGACAGAAACTTGAAGCAATCCCACTAAAATCAGGGACTAGACAAGTCTGTCCTCTCTCTCCATATCTTTTCAATATAGTACTTGAAGTTCTAGCTAGAGCAATTAGACAACATAAGGAGGTCAAGGGGATACAAATTGGAAAGGAAGAAGTCAAATTATCACTATTTGCAGATGACATGATAGTATACTTAAGTGACCCGAAAACCTCCACCAGAGAACTCCTACAGCTGATAAACAACTTCAGCAAAGTGGCTGGTTATAAAATCAATGCAAGCAAATCAGTAGCCTTCCTATACTCAAAGGAATAAGCAGGCTGAGAAAGAAGTTAGGGAAAAGACACCCTTCAAAATAGCCACAAACAATATAAAGTATCCTGGTGTGACTCTAACCAAACAAGTGAAAGATCTATATGACAAGAACTTCAGGTCTCTGAAGAAGGAAATCGAAGAAGACCTCAGAAAATGGAAAAATCTGCCATGCTTGTGGATTGGCAGGATTAATATAGTTAAAATGGCCATCTTGCCAAAAGCGATCTACAGATTCAATGCAATACCCATCAAAATCCCAACTCAATTCTTCACAGAGTTAGAAAAAGCAATTCGCAAATTCATCTGGAATAACAAGAAACCCAGGATAGCTAAAACTATTCTCAACAACAAAAGAAATTCTGGGGGAATCAGTATCCCTGACTTCAAGCAATACTACAGAGCAATAGTGTTAAAAACTGCATGGTATTGGCACAGTGACAGACAAGTGGACCAATGGAATAGAACTGAAGATCCAGAAATGAATCCACACACCTATGGTCACTTGATCTTTGACAAAGGAGCCAAAAACATCCAGTGGAAAAAAGATAGCCTTTATAACAAATGGTGCTGGATCAATTGGAGGTCAGCATGCAGAAGAATGCGAATTGATCCATTCTTATCTCCATGTACTAAACTTCACTCCAAGTGGATCAAGGACCTCCATGTAAAACCAGACACACTGAAACTAATAGAAAAGAAACTGGGGAAGACCCTTGAGGACATGGGCACAGAGGAAAAGTTCCTGAACAGATTACCAATAGCTTATGCTTTAAGATCAAGAATTAACAAATGGGACCTCATAAAATTACAAAGTTTCTGTAAGGCAAAGGACACCGTTAAAAGGACAAAATGGCAGCCATCAAATTGGGAAAGGATATTCACCAACCCCACATCTGATAGAGGGCTAATATCCAATATATACAAAGAACTCAAGAAGTTAGACCCCAGGGAACCAAATAACCCTATTAAAAATGGGGTACAGATCTTAACAAAGAATTTTCACCTGAAGAAATTCGGATGGCTGAGA
This sequence comes from Apodemus sylvaticus, assembly GCF_947179515.1. Classification (NCBI taxonomy): domain Eukaryota; kingdom Metazoa; phylum Chordata; class Mammalia; order Rodentia; family Muridae; genus Apodemus; species Apodemus sylvaticus. The sequence goes on along the minus strand of NC_067473.1, from coordinate 124,429,616 downwards.
GGCACCTTAAGAAGTGCTCAACAGAAACTTTGTAATTTTATGAGGTCCCATTTGTCAATTCTTGCTCTTAGAGCATATGCTATTGGTGTTCTGTTCAGAAACTTTCTCCCTGTACCGATGTCCTCAAGGGTCTTCCCCAGTTTCTTTTCTATTAGCTTCAGAGTGTCTGGCTTTATGTGGAGGTCCTTGATCCATTTGGATTTGAGCTTAGTACAAGGAGACAAGGATGGATCAATTCACATTCTTCTGCATGCTGACCTCCAGTTGAACCAGCACCATTTGTTGAAAAGGCTATCTTTTTTCCATTGGTTGTTTTTAGCCTCTTTGTCGAGGATCAAGTGGCCATAGGTGTGTGGGTTCATTTCTGGATCTTCAATCCTGTTCCATTGATCCTCCTGCCTGTCACTGTACCAATACCATGCAGTTTTTAACACTATTGCTCTGTAGTATTGCTTGAGGTCAGGGATACTGATTCCCCCAGATTTTCTTTTGTTGCTGAGAATAGTTTTAGCTATCCTGGGTTTTTTGTTCCAGATGAATTTGATAATTGCTCTTTCTAACTCTGTGAAGAATTGAGTTGGGATTTTGATGGGTATTGCATTGAATCTGTATATTGCTTTTGGCAAAATGGCCATTTTAACTATATTGATTCTACCGATCCATGAGCATGGGAGGTTTTCCCATTTTTTGAGGTCTTCTTCCATTTCCTTCTTCAGAGTCTTGAAGTTCTTGTCATACAGATCTTTCACATGTTTGGTAAGGGTCACCCCAAGATACTTTATACTGTTTGTGGCTATTGTGAAGGGGGTCATTTCCCTAATTTCTTTCTCAGCCTGTTTATCCTTTGAGTATAGGAAGGCCACTGATTTGCTTGAGTTGATTTTATAACCTGACACTTTGCTGAAGTTGTTTATCAGCTGTAGGAGCTCTCTAGTGGAGTTTTTTGGGTCACTAAGGTAGACTATCATGTCGTCTGCAAATAATGATAGTTTGACTTCTTCCTTTCCAATTTGTATCCCTTTGACCTCATGTTGTCGAATTGCCCGAGCTAGTACCTCAAGTACAATATTGAAAAGATAAGGAGAAAGGGGGCAGCCTTGTCTGGTCCCTGATTTCAGTGGGATTGCTTCAAGTTTCTCTCCATTTAGTTTGATGCTGGCTACCGGTTTGCTGTATATTGCTTTTACTATGTTTAGGTATGGGCCTTGAATTCCTGTTCTCTCCAAGACTTTAAGCGTAAAAGATACTGAATTTTGTCAAATGCTTTTTCAGCATCCAATGAAATGACCATGTGGTTTTCTGTAAGGCAAAGGACACCATCAAGAGGACAAATCGGCAACCAACAAATTGGGAAAAGATCTTCACCAATCCTACATCAGATAGAGGGCTAATATCCAATATATATAAAGAAGTCAAGAAGTTAGATTCCAGAAAACCAAACAACCCTATTAAAAATGGGTTACAGAGTTAAACAAAGAATTCTCACCTGAAGAACTTTGGACGGCAGAGAAGCATCTTAAAAAATGCTCAACTTCATTAGTCATTAGGGAAATGCAAATCAAAACAACCCTGAGATTTCATCTTACACCAGTCAGAATGGCTAAGATTAAAAATTCAGGAGACAGCAGGTGTTGGAGAGGGTGTGGAGAAAGAGGAACACTCCTCCACTGCTGGTGGGGTTGCAAATTGGTACAACCACTCTGGAAATCAGTCTGGCACTCTGGAAAACTGGGCACCTCACTTCCAGAAGATCCTGCTATACCACTCCTGGGCATATACCCAGAGGATTCCCCACCATGTAATAAGGATACATGCTCTACTATGTTCATAGCAGCCCTATTTATAATTGCCAGATGCTGGAAAGAACCCAGGTATCCCTCAACAGAAGAGTGGATGCAAAAAATGTGGTATATCTACACAATGGAGTACTATTCAGCCATTAGAAACAATGAATTCATGAAATTCTTAGGCAAATGGACGGAGCTAGAGAACATCATACTAAGTGAGGTAACCCAGACTCAAAAGGTGAATCATGGTATGCACTCACTAATAAGTGGATATTAACCTAGAAAACTGGAATACCCAAAACATAATCCACATATCAAATGAGGTACAAGAAGAAAGGAGGAGTGGCCCCTGGTTCTGGAAAGACTCAGTGAAGCAGTATTCGGCAACACCAGAACGGGGAAGTGGGAAGGGGTGAGTGGGAGGACAGGGGAAGAGAAGGGGGCTTACGGGACTTTCGGGGAGTGGGGGGCTAGAAAAGGGGAAATCATTTGAAATGTAAATAAATTATATCGAATTAAAAAAAAAAAGAAGTGCTCAACATCATTAGTCATTAGGGAAATGCAGATCAAAACAATCCTGACATTTCACCTTACACCAGTCAGAATGGCTAAGGTCAAAAACTCAGGAGACAGCAGGTGTTGGCGAGGATGTGGAGAAAGAGGAACACTCCTCCACTGCTGGTGGGGCTGTAAGATGGTACAACCACTGTGGAAATCAGTCTGGCGGTTCCTCAGAAAACTGGACATGAGAATTCCAGAGGACCCTGCTATACCTCTCCTGGGCATATACCCAAAGGATTCCCCGGCATGCAATAAAGACACATGCTCCATTATGGTCATAGCAGCCTTATTTATAATAGCCAGAAGCTGGAAAGAACCCAGATGCCCCTCAAAGGCGGAATGGATACAGAAAATGTGTAATATTTACACAATGGAATACTATTCAGCAATTAGAAACAATGAATTCACAAAATTTTTAGGCAAATGGTTTGATCTGGAAAATATCATCCTAAGTGAGGTAACCCAATCACAAAAGAATACACATGGAATGCAATCTCTGATAAGTGGATATTAATTAGCCCAGAAACCCTGAATACCCAAGGCACAAATTGCATAACAAATGACTCCCATGTAGAAGTATGGAGAGGGTCCTGATCCTGGAAAGGATTCATCTAGCATGGGAAGGGAATATAAGGACAGAGAAAAAGGAGGGAGGTGATTGGAGAAGGGATGGAGAGAAGAAGGTTTATGGGACATATGGGGAGGGGGGGATCCGGGAAAGGGGAAATCATTTGGAATGTAAACAAAGAATATAGAAAATAAAAATATTAAAAAAAGTATCTGGCCCTGAATTTTTTTTTTTTTTTTGGTTGGGAGACGTAATGACTGCTTCTATTTCCTTATGGGTTATAGATCTATTTAAGTTGTTTATCTGATCTTCAATAAATGGTTTCTATCCATAAATTAGTCCATTTCATTTAGATTTTCCAATTTTGTAGTGTAAAGTTTTTTGAAGTAAGACCTAATGATTCTTTGGATTTCCTCAGTGTCTGTTTTTATGTCCCTTTTTGATTTCTAATTTTGCTAATTTGGATTTTCTCTTTCTGCCTGTTAGTTTGGATAATGGTCTTTCTAACCTTTTGATGTTCTTAAAGAATGAATTCTTTATTTCATTGATTCTTTGTTTTGTTATCTTTGTTTCTACTTTATTGATTTCAGCCCATAGTTTATTTCCTGCCGTCTACTACTCCTGGCTGTGTTTGCTTCAGGTTGTTTTTGAGTTTTCTGGTATGAAATTAGGTTGCTAGTATGAGATCTCTTTGATTTCTCTATGAAGGCACTTAGTGCTTAACCTTTTCTCTTACACTGCTTTGATTGTGTCCTGTAAGTGTAGGTATATTGTGCATGCATTTTAATTGAATTCTAGGAAGTCTTTAATTTCTTTTTTAATTTCTTCCTTGACCCAGTGGTCATTTAGAAAAGAGTTGTTCCATTTCCATGAGTTTACAACATATCTGTTGTTTCTGTTGTTTAAATCCAGCTTTAATCCATGGTGGTCTGATAAGTTATAAGGGATTATTTCAATTTTCTTGTATCTGTTGATACTTGCTTTGTGACTGAGTATATAGCCAAATTTGGAGAGGGTTCAGTGAGGTACTGAAAAGAAGGTATATTTTTTGTGTTTGAGTGAAATGTTCCACAGAAATCTGTTAGATCCATTTGAGTCATAATGTCTGCTAGTTTTATTATTTCTCTTTTAAGTTTCTGTCTGGATGTCCTGTCCATTGGTGAGTGGGATCTTGAAGTCTCCCACTACTAATGTGTGATATTCAATGTATGATTTAAGCTTTAGTAAGGTTTCTTTTACAAGTGTATTTGGGACATAGATATTCAGAGCAGAGATGTCATCTTGATGGATTTTTCTGATTGTTGAGTATGAAGAGTCTTTCCACATCTCTTCTGATTAATTTAGATTGAAAATCTATTTTGTTAGATATTACAAAGGCTATGCCAGCTGGCTTTTTGGGTCCATTTGCTTGGAAAATCTTCCTTCAGCACTTTGTTCTTAGGTAATGTCTGTCTCTGAGCCTGAAGTGTGTTTCTTGTATACAGCAGAGTCATGGCTCCTGTTTTCACATCTAGTCTGTTAGTCTGTGTGTTTTTATTGGGAAATTGAGTGCATTGATGTTGAGAGATATTCATGACCAGTGGTTCTTAATTCCTGTTATTTTGATGTTGTTGTTGGTAGTATATATGTGTGTGTGTGTGTCCCTTCTTTTGTTTTTGCTGATATGAAATTATTTATTTCCTGTGTTTTCCTGGGTGTAGTTAATTTCTCCTGTTGGAGTTTTCCTTCTAGTATCTTCTGTAGTGCTAGATTTGTAGCAAGATATTGTTTAAATTTAATTTTGTTATGGAATATCTTGTTTTTCTCCATCTATGGTGATTGAAAGTTTTGCTAGGTATAGTAGTCTGGGCTGGCATCTATTGTCTCTCAGAGTCTGCAACACATCTGCCCAGGCCCTTCTGGCCTTTAGAATCTCTGTTGAGAACCTGGGTGTAATTCTAGTAGGTCTGCCTTTATATGGTACTTGGCCTTTTTCTGTTGCAACTTTTATTATTCCTTCTTTGTTATGTACATTTAGTGTTTTGATTATTATGTGGAAGTGTTGGGACTTATTTTCTGGTCCAACCGATTTAGTGTTCTGTAGCTTCTTGTACATTTACAGGCATCTCTTTCTTTAGGTTAGGGAAATTTTCTTCTATGGCTTTGTTGAAAATATTTTCTGGGTTGTTTGAGATTTCACCTCATACCAGTCAGAATGGCTAAGATCAAAAACTCAGGAGAAAATAGGTGCTGGTGAGGATGTGGAGAAAGAGGAAAACTCCTCCACTGCTGGTGGGGTTACAAGCTGGTACTATCACTCTGGAAATCAGTCTGGCAGTTCCTCAGAAAACTGGGAATGATACTTCCAGAGGACCCCGCTATACCATTCCTGGGCATATACCCAGAGGATTCCCCAGCATGTAATAAAGATACATGCTCCACTATGTTCATAGCAGCAGCTGGAAAGAACCCAGATGTCCCTCAATGGAGGAATGGATACAGAAAATGTGGTATATATACACAATGGAGTACTATTCAGCCATTAGAAACAATGAATTCATGAAATTCGTAGACAAATGAATGGAACTGGAGAACATCATCCTAAGTGAGGTAACCCAGTCTCAAAAGAACACTCATGGTATGCACTCACTGATAAATGGATATTAGCCTAGAATAGCTTGGAATACCCAAGACACAATTCACATAACAAATGATGCCCAAGAAGAAAGAAGGAGTGGCCCCTGGTCCTGGAAAGGCTCAGTGCAGCAGTGTAGGGGAATACCAGGCAGGGAAGTGGGAAGGGGTGGATTGGGGAACAGGGGGAGCAAGAGGGATTATGGGACTTTCAGGGAGGGGGGATCCAGGAAAGGGAAAAATCACTTGAAATGTAAATAAAGACTATATCGAATTAAAAAAAAAGAAAATATTTTCTGGGACTTTAAGTTCAGAATATTCTTCTTCTATTTCTATGATTCTTAAGTTTGGTTTTTTCATAGTGTCTCAGATTCCTGTAGTCTTATGTGAACTTTTTAGATTTAACATTTTCTTTGACTGATGTATCAATTTCTTTCCTTGTATCTTCTATGCCTGAGATTCTCTTTTCCATCTCTTGTATTGTGTTGGTAATGCTTGTGTCTATAGTTCCTGTTCTCTTACCTAGATTTTCTATCTTTTAAATTTCCTCAGCTTGTGTTTTCTTTATTGCTTTCTATTTCTGTCCTCAAACACTTTTATTCATTTCCTTTACCCGTTTGTTTGTATTTTCCTGGATTTCTTTAAGGGACTTATTTATTTTCTCTTTAAGGTCCTCTGTAGTCTTTATAAGATTGGATTAAATGTCATTTTTGTGTGTTTCAATTGTGCTGGAATAGTAGGACAGCTGGACTCTAGTGGTGCCATGTGGCCCTAGCTGTTATTCTGTGGTTCATCATGTTCTCTTGCTGGCCTCTAATCATCTGATTTGGGGTTATTATAGGTTTAGGTGCTGGATTTCTGAGTTTATCTTTGTTAGATGGGGGCTTTTTGGGTTCTGTTTCATCTCTGGTCTTCTGACCTGAGTAGCCTGGGGTTCTGCTGACCAGTGAGTCTTTAAGTCCAGTAGGGTGTCTCTACTGGTGCCAATGTTGCCTCTGGGGTTCCAAGTACCTGTGTGGCCTCTGAAGTTCTGTGGGCCTGCTTGGTCTCTGGGTTTCCTAATACGGGGCAGTCTCCAGGAAAGCAAAAGCCTTCTGCTGAAGTAGTGGGCTAGAATATGGAGCCCAGGGAGACTAGTTCTGTTGGCTTGGCTTTAAGGAGTGTTAACGGATGGTGGGCTGTGTCTTACCTGGGGTTCCTAGTACCAATGTTGTCAGGAAATCAGCTGCAATTGTGGGCTGGAATATGGAAACCAGGGGGAACGGTGGTCTCAGATTTTAATTACTATTTTTTTTAGTCTTGAAAACAATTGGTTAATCATGTTTTTCATAACTATTTATGCTTCTACTCAAGCTCAAATCTTTTGTGTGAGTGTATGTGTTGTGTACATAGGCACATAGAGTTTGGAAGAGAACATTAGGTGATTTCCTCTGCAACTTGCCATTTCTTCATCATCATCATCATCACATCATCATCACCATCACCATCATCATCATCAGTAGCAGCAACAGCAACAGCAGCAGCATTATTTTGAGACTGAATCTCTCACTGAATCCAAAGCTTAGTGTTTTAGCTAGGCAGTGATGTCCCAGGGTCTGCTTGGCTCCAGCTACCAACCCTGGTGTTCTATGCACATGTACTATGTCCAGCTTTTATGTGGGTGCTGGGAGATTTGAACTCAGGTCCTCTTGCTATCACAAGAAATGCTCTCACCTGTGGAACCACTACCCCCTAGTACATAACCTACTTCTAACAGCCTTACTCTATTAAGAACCACTAATTAGAGCAAATTTAACCAGTGAACACGAAGCTTAATTCTTTATCCTTAATAAGCTTTTTGGCTAAATGATGCTATAATGCAAACATCTGTGTGGAAGACAGTAATTGTCATCACCTGGGGGCAAAGCAATTCATAAGTCTTTTTCCTGACACTGGGTGAATAATGGGTTTGAGGTCTCCAAATTCAAAGACACATAGAGGATTTGGAGCTGCTTGAACAAAGTGAACCACTCTGACATCCATAGGAATTTTAGTGACAAATAAGCTGAATTCTTTCATCTACTCCTGAGGTTTTCCTAATAGGTAACCCCTTATGCTGTAGTTTGGTAGGTGTGAGTGAGTGTGTAGCCCATATGCATTTAAGAGTCACACCAGCTGATCCCATCTCTCCCTGACAAATGACAATGTATCCAGAGACAGTGTGCTGCATGACCACAAGTCAGCTCTTATTCTTTCCCAGGAAAGGCTGGGTATTCATTGTCCCCTTCTTACAGAGAGTCGGGGCTTTAACTTGTTTACTTGCTTGAGATATAGACAGCCTTGGTGTTGGTCAAGATGGCACTTCATGTGCTTAGCCCTTCTTCAGGCCGGTTGAATTGGACTTAAACTTGAAGAAGGTGTTTAAAAGTCACATGGGATGTGTGTGAATGGTTTTAAGATGACAGCTTAGCAGGCTTGTTTTCTAGGAAGGCAGAGGCAGGTGGAATTCTGAGTTCGAGGCCAGCCTGGTCTACAGAGTGAGATCTAGGACATCCAGGAAAACACAGAGAAACCCTGTCTTGAAAAACAAAACAAAACAAAACAAAACAAAAGTCTACTTTTCTTAAAACCCACCCTATTATCCTACAGAGCAGGTCTATGCTCAAGGAGAGAATACAAAGAATTCACTGAACTCTATTAAAAATAACAAGCGGCTGTTGAAAGCAAAACTTGCTTTTTGTTCCTGAGTTGAAGAAAAGCCAGCATTTAAATGTACTGAAGAACAATTTTCCTTGCTGTTTCTCAGAATTGCCATGTTGTGTCTTGTCGCAGCAGCTGTGTGCCTCTGTCCTCAGGAGCTCTCTTACCCTGACTTAGTCCTTGTACCTTTCAAGGGATGTTGTGCTCTCTACTTAAAAATCCCTCCCTTGAAGGCTGGGCTGACAGAGCCGTGGTTCTGACAGACTGTTCAGAGTGGGCAGAGTGAAGGAGCAGACGAAGCTTACTAGTTTATGTGACCAGGACCAAGGTGAAGATGAGGTGACAGAGGGAAGTGGGGAGGCGGCTGGAGAGGGGCCACCCCAGCTGGCCAGCATCCTTGGTAATTTAGCATCTGAAGGATGCTGGGAAGCCTGCTCTTTGCCTTCAAAGAAAAACAAGATAGTCAGAAGGTAGGGTTGGGCTCGCAGGGAGAGGAGGGAGGACACTTATAGGTGATGTCACTGAGGAATTGGTCTCAGTCTAGGTCATTGACGTGGAGATAACACTCTGGATTTTTCTGGGAAAAATGAAATTTTCTATATATAATGTTAAGATGATCTGGCTTTTTTTGACCATTCTGTTTGTTTTATGGGAGACAGGCTGTAGGCAAAGGAGGGAAGAATCAGAGAAGCCATTTGGGGTTCCACCTCTGGCACTTGTTTGGAGAACTGGGCAAAGAGTTCTTATACAATAGTCGCATGTGATCTACAGGGGACTTATTCTGAACCTCCTTCAGTGCCACACTTGGCAGATTCTCTGTTTTTTTTTATAAAATGGTGTGATATTTGCATATAAGATAGATACATTCTTTAAAATGCACCAAACCACCTCCAGTTTACTCATTCCAAGGCAACCTCTGTACACATAGTTATTAGGATGAATTGTTGGGAGAATAATGTCCCCCAAAAATAAATTTTAAAAAAAGAAAGAAAGAAAAAGAAAAAGAAAAGAAAAAAAAGGAAAAACCCTTATCTGTCTGTATCGAGTACAGATGACTGTTTGTTTTTGTCTTTTATTTTATTTTATTTATTTATTTATTTATTTTATTTTATTTTTGATGTGAGGGTTGACTGAATCCACGGATGTGGAAACCATGGCTACAGACGGAGAAAGTCTAACTCTACTTCAGATTCCTTTTGAGTTGCCGGACTGCATTTCACAGACTGTCACTTTCTGACAATATCAAGATAGCCATTCTGGATCCTGGAGTTTAACTAGTTTACATAAGCACTGAGTGTTCACAGAGGAGCAGCCACAGTGCTAAGCAAGGGGAAGAACTTGGCACAGCACTGCTATTGATACAAGCTATGAATGACGTGAGCCTGTATGAAGTGAGTTTTCAGACAGCAACTCCAGCCAGGGCCCCTTGGTCCCACAGTGCTTATTTAACACAGAATGCTTTGGGGACAAAGGGGAGGAATGAGCGCTTATGTTTTCTTTCATTGTCTTGCTATTTGCTAAAATGTTGGATACACACACTCACACAATATACATATACTCATATACACATACAGAAGCACACTCACATACACTCACACATATATTCATACATACACACTCACATACATACTCACACTCATATACATACATGCACTCATATTCTCATACATACACTCACATATACACACTCACACACATACACAAATACACACATATTCACATACACACATATACATATATATTTACACATACTCTTTTTTCCTATTTATTTATTTATTTTTAATTTATTTACATTTCAAGTGTTATCCCCTTACTTGGTTTTCCCCCTTCCCAGAAACTCCCTATCTCATGCCCCCTGCTTCTATTTGGGTGTTCTTCTACCCACCCACTACCACCTCCCCGCCCTCCATTCCCTTACACTGGGGCATCTATCAAACTTTCATAGCTCCAAGAACCACTCTTCCCATTGATGCCTGACAAGGCTGTCTTCTGCTACAAATGCAGCCGGAGCCATGTGTACTGGTTGGTGGCTTAGTCCCTGGGAGCTCTGGGGTTCTGGTTGGTTGATATCATTGTTCTTTGTAGCTGCCCGCAGCCACATGTGAACCGGGTTACCTGTTGAGAGAATTTTGGGGTTATAGGGAAGAGGGGCGAAAAGAAAGCGCGGCCAAGTCAATGTTCACTGATCAAAGCCGTAAACTTTAATGGCGCCGGACCTTTTAACAGTTTGGGCAAACCCTTCCCCCCAGACTCCAGGCTGAGTTCCGGTGGAAGTTGTCTAGCTTCTCTTGGAGGTCTTCGTCTTGACTGCTCCGGCAGCTGGGTGGGTCACCTGTTTAATTCAGGGATTCCTATACCTGGAGGAACAATGAACTTAACCTTTACTTCGAGCGCTCCACCCTAGGTGGAGCAGGATCCTGGCTAACTGGGAGAAGTTAACCTTGACCAAAGTCAAACTCTGACCAAGTGCAAGACTGCCCCAATATGGCTCTGTACAGTTCTTCCTATGGCGTTGCAAACCCCTTCAGCTCCTTCAGACTTTCTCTAACTCCTCCATTGGGGGACTCCACACTCAGTCCAATGGTTAGATTTTGTATTTGTAAGGCTCTGGCAGGGCCTCTCAGGAGACAGCAATATCAGGCTCCTTTCAGCAAGTCTTTCTTGGCATTCATAATAGTGTCAGAGTTTGGTGACTGTATCTTCGATGAATCCCCAGGTAAAACAGTGTCTGGAAGCCCTTTCCTTCAGTCTATGCTCTGAACTTTGTCTCCATACTTGGTCCTTTGAGTATTTTGTTCCCCTTTCTAAGAAGGACCGAAGCACCCACACTTTGGTCTTTCTTCTTGAGTTTCATGTGGTCTGTGAATTGTATCTTGGATATTCGGAGCTTTTGGGCTAATATCCACTTATCAGTGAATGCAGATCTTGTGACACACATACACTCTTTTATACACACACATAAACACACACACACACACACACACAGACTTAGCATCAGAAGGACTACGAATAAGTCTAAAGAAAACTCAGGCTATCCTTTCAGCAATCTGGCTTTTGCACAGGGGTCCTAAGCTCAGAGGACACTTCTTCCTGAAATAACGCATTCTGAGACTCAGCTCCATGGCAGAGAAAGGTGACAGAGCCAAGCTTGTGTCTGGGCTCTTGTCTGTTTGAAGGAAACCCCTGGAGTTCTTCCTATCGGAGCACAATATTCAGTTTGGTCCCCAGAGTTTCAAAGGGAAAGTATTCTTGTGATGTAAATATTTTTTGTAGGCTTTCTGTAGCTTGTAGCCAACTCAGTAGCATCTTGTAACCATGGCAACAAAGGGAGCACACGTCTCATGGCAAGAGGCAAAAGAACCCTGGAAAGACCAAGATATGAAGCTTTTCAGTATTGTGTGTAATTCCAATGGATTTACTGCAGCCTGTTTGAAACAAAATGAATTGTAGATGGGTTTGCAAGAGAAGAGCTCTAAAAAAATGCCTTGGAATCCTTGAACATTCCTGTTCACCCTCTTTACTTGTTATCAACTGTCAATGAAACAGTTTGTGCTCATCCTAAGTATTGCCTTGAACCAGAGTTGAAAGTGACAGTTTATTCTACTGGCATTGACACCAGGGGAGTTAAGAAGACCCCATGTGCCAAGGCCAACATGTACCTTACGTCTGTACAGTGGTTATTCTGCTCTGCTAATGCAGCTGAAGCACAGGAGGAACTATTCCCCAGAGCATCCCAGTTTCCCAATTTTAATCTGAACCCTCATATTCATGTTCTGAAACCCCAAGAGCTGTCCTTTGTGGAAGACTTTGCTTAAACTTTTAAGAGCACCAGTGGTTTGCTGGACATTAGGTCAAAGTCCTTAGAATACATGACACCAGGACATTTTGTAGTACAAAATCATTTTATATATGATGAAAGACATTAAGAAGGATCAAGACTTCACACACTGACCTAAAAACCTCACCTCTGCTGACTTTGGTAGTATCTCCATTTCTGTCCTCTAAAAGATGAAGTGTGGACCACCACACTCAGCTCATAGCATCTAGACCAGATCTCACATACACTATCTACTGTAAGAGGGTATCAAGAAGTACGTGGACAGGGAGCATCTGCAAAGTAGCTAGTGTTTTCTGACCTTTCCAGGTAGTGTGCACTTTAATTCATTCTATGTGTATAAAAATAACAGGAGAATATTTTGAGAAATAATCTCATGAGGCACATGCTGGCCTCTGACTTACTATGTAGCTGAAGATGTCATTGAAGTCCAGATCTTCCTGCTCCCACATTCTGAGTGCTCAACTTAGGCAGGCTCAAGTGTGCATGTTAGGCAAAGTTCTCTGTCAACTGAACTACATCCCCGTCTCCCATTAGAAGAGTCTTAAATCTCTCTGTTCATCTCCTAGCATCTACTTTTGTTTTGTGTTGACAATTGTGTTGGGATTGAACTCAATGCCTCTGCTAGATAAGTGGGCTATCAGTGAGCTACATCCCCAACTCCTCAGTTGTTTTTGATGTGATTTGCTCTATTTAGAGCTTAGTCACTTTTTCTTTTTAAAAAGGTGTGTGTTGGTGTGTGTGTGTGTGTGTGTGTGTGTGTGTGTCTGTTTCCACTGTAATGCACACGGGTTGGTTAGAGGATATTTTAAGGAGTTGGGTTTTTTTCACCTTTCAGTGAACTCACGTCATCCATCATGCTTGTGTGACAAGCATCTTTATCCTCTGAGCTACATTTCTGACCCCCAACTTTTTTATTTTTATTTTTATGTTTTTTAATACAGTGTCTTTCATTGGTCCAGAACTGACTAGTTAGGCTTGGGTGGCCAGCCTGTCTCTGTCTCCCTAGTACTGGGATCACAAGTGTATGCTGCCACCTCCAGCTTTTTAATCTGGGTCCTGTATCAAACTTGGATCATCAAACTTGCATTACAAGGGATTTACTGTCATGGCCTATCTATCTTCTTGGTTCTGGCTCTCCTTTCTCATGGGGAGCTGCTGACAAAGGAAGAGTAGAGCTGCATTACTCTCTTGTTCAATGCCAAGGCTCTCATTCCCATTGGTCTCCATTGTTGATTCTTAATTGCGATGATTTTGCTCCTAAAAGGACATTTGATAAGTCTTTACAGTTATTTGCCTGCCACAACATAGGAGTGGGTGCTGGTGTCTAGTGGGTATCAAACATTCTACCTTCTATGAGAGAGCAAATAATAAATCTTTCCAAAATTATTATAGCAAAAGATGAGGAAACTCTGTTCCACATGAAATGTTTCCTTTCCTTTCCTCCCGTATCTTGATAGGAGGCAATGGGAGGATCTAGGATCAATAATCCTAATTTGCTTTTACTTTTGTTTTTTTTTTAATAGTCTGTTTCAGTATGGGATTCAGAGTTGTTACTGAGAGCTAGCTAGTAGGCTTTGGAATGAGATAAAGTCGGTTTCTATTCTTTGAGTCACCTGAGTACTAGTTGTGTGTCCTTGATCAAGAGATTCAGCTGCTGTGAGACCATTTTCTTCATCTGTGAAGAAGAGGAGTATTTGTGGTGATAATTCACAAATAAATTTTAAAGCACAAAGCACCAGCTGTGGCCGAGAGTTGCACTTTATGTATGCTTTCAGTTTCCACCTCTGAACTGCAGCAGTAGGAAATGTCTGCTGTAAACAGGACGAGGGACTGCTGCATTTATTAATTTTATTGTTGGTCGTTAAAATATATGGCAGTCCTGTATCCTATAAAGATATCCCTAATTACCATCTCCTTTGGGGAAAGTGTGTACTGTAGGTGTTGGTTTTGATCATTGGCACAAACACAGAAAGAAATGAAATAGATGCTTACAACTGCACAGAAACAACAGTCAGGAGAGCAAATGCCTAACATATAAAAATTGAACAATTACATGAGTTTTATGGTCAGAGCATTTTGGAAAATTCTCATTAGGAAAAATAATTGAGCAGGGGGACTTTTAGGTAAGACTAGACGCCATGTCAGGGCAAGTGGCTGGTTATAATCAGGAAAGAAAGGGAAAAGGGATACTCCATCACTCTTCAGCAGCTTCTTTAGTGTCCGGGAACAACTTGGTTAACACCCCAGTGAACTTCCTCTCCCACTGGGATCTGGACTTGTTGTTGAGACTGAGACCAGCACAGTGGCTGCTGCAGCAGCAGATTCTGAGAGACTAGCAGTTACCTGCAAACATCTTCCAGAAAATCTACAAAAGCTGTGTTGATAGGAAATTTATATAAAGGGGAACCAGTCACTGCTGCCAGAATCACTAAGCTAGAATCACTATCAGCACCTCAGTGAAGAACCTGGAAAGACCAGGATCTAAGACAGACCCTAAAGAATGTCTACCAGCTCTTAATGGAAGCTACCAGCTTCAGGGCTGCAGGAGCTGAAGTTGGGCAGGAGCATTTGTCTCTGCCTTCCACAGCTCACAGAGAAGGCTTGTGTCAAGTCACCGGAGACCAGCAGATATACTTACTCATTCCTGATCCTGTTACATCTCTCTTAAAGTCCAGAAGCTGAGCTGGTTTATGACATCTGAGTGCATCATTTTAGCTTCTTCTTCTTCTTCTTCTTCTTCTTCTTCTTCTTCTTCTTCTTCTTCTTCTTCTTCTTCTTCTTCTTCTTCTTCTTCTTCTTCTTCTCCTTCTTCTTGTTCTTCTCCTTCTTCTTCTTCTTCTTCTCCTCCTCCTCCTCCTCCCTTCTCTTCTCCTCCTCCTTCTCCTCCTCCCTCCCTCCTCCTTCTCCTCCTCCTCCTCCTTCTCCTCCTCCTTCTTCTCCTCTTCTCCTCTCCTCCTTCCTCTTCCTCCTTCTCCTCGCTCCTCTCTTCTCTCCTCTTCTCCTCTCCTCCTCCTCCTCCTTCTTCTCCTTCTTCTTCTCCCCCTCCCCTCCCCCCTTCCCCTCCCCTCCCCCCCCCTCCCCCCTTCTGCTCTGTTGCTGCTGCTTGCTGCTGCTGCCGCTGTTCTTTTCTCTCTTATTCTTTCCACTCACTCATTTTTTCCTTGCCTTTGTTACTCCTGCTCTTATGTATGTTTTCTTCTACTACCTGTATAGAAATCTCCTAAGAATTGTACTCTCACTGTGATAGCATCCCCAATAACTAACATATTTAGTGTACACAGGGCCCATTGACTTCCTAAAAACAAGTTTTTTTTTTTTCAGGCACCTTATACTCTATCACCAAAGTACCGGAGTATCACTCTGAATAGTGACTAGAACACCAGTCTAACAAAGGAAAATATAACTATAATTGTACTGCAATCTAGTCTCTTTGAATACTACACATACCTCCTAAATACAGGAAAATCGAAGCCCATTCAGATCCAAGAGATATACAGAACATCAAACCTATGGAACGGTTCACACCATTGTATAAATCACTGAATGCACAGAATAAAGAAAGTATGTTGAAAGCTGTAAGAGAAAAAGGCGAAGTCACATTTAAAGACCATCACAATAACTACTGAATTCTCAGTAAAAACCTTTATTTAAAGCAAGATGGTCTTCTAATGATGTGTTTCAAATTATGAAAGACCACAACTGCCAAGTTTGATTAATATACCCAGTAAAACATCCATCATAATTAAAAGGTGAAAAAAAAACCCTTTACATTATAATGCAAGCTAAAGGAATTTATGAATACCAAGCCAGCCCTGTAGAAGACACTGACATGATTATTTTTGACTTAAGAAAAAGATTATTGAACCTAAGAGGTTATATGAGAAAAAAAAAGATGCTAAGGCACTTGTTATACAAAGGAGAACTTAGGAACTACCAAGCACTATAAACTCAACAAAATGACAGGGACATACACCTTTCAAGACAAGAATCTACTCTTGCCTTCTCTACTTAATATAGTGCTAAAGCTTTACTGGAACTTCTCTGGGGTCAAGAGATGAAAATAAAAATAATACAAATAAGAATTCAAAGCATCCTTATTTGCAGATGATAAAATTAGAACTCAAACTTCTAGAGACAATAAAGACTTTCAGCAATGTGAAAATTAACAGTCAGTTTAAAAGCCTTCTTCTATACTAATGACAAACATACTGAGAAAGGCATAAAAGAAACAATGCCATTCAGAATAGCTTCAAAACTACCTTGGACTAAGCTTAACTGTAGGAATAAATGATCTATACAAAGAAAACCTTAAAATGCTGGATAAAAGGAATTAAGAAGACAGCAGAAAATGGAAAAATCTTCCCATGTTCCTGGATTGATGGATAAGACTAATAATGTACAAATGACCATCTTACCAAAAGGAACCTACAGATTCAATACAATCCCCATAAGAAAATACAGTGCATTTTTAAAACAGAATTATAAAACCAATATTAAAATTTGTATGGAAGCACAAAAGACCCAACATAGCCAAATCAATCTCGCACACCAAAATACTTCTAGGAGCATACACTTGATTTCAAGTTATACTACGGTGCCTGTAGTAATAAAAACCATCATGGTATGGACTCACAAAGAGACACACAGATCAGTGAAATTGAGTAGGGGGCTCAGTTACAAGTCTATGCACCTACATCTGGTTGATTTTTGACAAAGATGCTAAAAATACTCATCAGAAAGAGAGACAATATCTTTAACAAATCATGCTGGAAAGTTGCCGACTGGAGAATAAAACTTCTTCCTTTTCTCACCTCATATACTCGTAAATATACCAAAAAATTTAATTTTAGTTGAAACTATAAAACATCTAGAGAAACAAGTAGGAAATATAGTTCATGAAATAGGCTCAGATGTGGACTTTCTGAATAGGATCCCAATCACACAAGAAACGTGTGATTTTTTTTTATGTGACCTCATTAAAAAAAGAAAGACTAGAAAGAATACTTTTGTATTGTAAATGAAACTGTCCCCTGACATAAGAGGGGAGAAAAATATCTTTACTAGTTAAATATCTTATAAAGGATTAAATGTCTAGAATATATGAAGAAGTAAAAAAAATAAATAACTGAATTAAAAATAGGCTATGGAACTAAACATAATATAGAGTTCCTAAGTGAAGAAATAAAAATGGCTAAGAATATTTTAAGAAGTGTTCATCATTCTTAGCCAGAAGGGAAATGCAAATTAGAACTTTCCTGAGATTTCACCTTACTCTAGTTATAATGGTTAAGGTCTATAGTTGATCCCAAATTCCAGGTTGGAGTGAAAGCAGACCCTTTATTCACTTTTGGTGAGAAACAAACTTATGCAGTCATAATGAAAATCAGTATAAAGAAGCCTAGAAAAGCTAAGAATTTATCTACCATATGACCCAGTTATACTACTGGTATATGACTAGAAGATTATCCTACATATTCAAGTGATTATGTACAAATAGCTTGTCTATAATTATTATTGAGTTATTCACTATAACTAGGAAATGGAATCAACCTAATATCTATCATCTGTTTAATAGACAATGGAAATGTGGCACATGATACACAATGGAATTTCATTCAACTGTAAAGAAAAATGAAATTATGAAAATTTCGAGTAAATGGATAGAACTGGAAAAAATTACCAAATGAGGTTACTCAGACCTAGATATAAAAATGTTGTTTGTTCTTCCTCATATGTGAATCCTAGCTACAAATCTTTAGATTTATGGATTTGACTTAGAGTATCTGTAAAAGTCAGGAAGTTAGAAAGGGGCCACTGGGGAGGAAGGTGTAAGAAAGACTTTATGAGAGGGCGGATGATGGTAGGAATCAGAAAGAGGATTAATGTTGGGAGGAGGTGTATGGGAGCATGGGATTGGGAAAGTGCAGAGGAGGTGGTGTGGGAGGCTCACTAACACTAACGAAGTTTGAATAGCCATATATAAGCATACTAACTACCATCATTCATTTCTTAGATAATTGGTTTTAAGATTTATTTGATGTATATGAGTATACTGTAGCTGTCTTCAGACACAGCAAAAGATCCCATTACAGGTGGTTGTGAGCCACCATGTGGTTGCTGGGAATTGAACTCAGGACCTCTGGAAGAGCAGTCAGTGCTCTTAACCACTGAGCCATCTCTCCAGCCCCTATCATTCATTTCTTAAACTATCATTCATTTCTTAAACTAATAAGTTTAAAAGAGTTTAAAGTAGGTTCCATGTTCCAGAGATCCCCCTCACACATAAACAATACAGGCTATTGCTACTGCTTTTACTTTCCCACAGTAACTTGATAAAAGACCCCATTACAGAAGGCACCACACACATTAGTCAGGCCACAAGATATGGAAAAATAGAGCAAGAACTGATTTAAAAGCTGCTTCTCAAATGGCTAGTTTGTATAGCCCTGGAAGGGTGCTCTGCAGGATACTCAGAGTAGACAGTTGCTAACAGTTTTACCCAGCTATCAACAATATGAACTACAGTAATAACTAGCATATGTCTATTGATGCAATATTGGCATGGATGTTATTGTAGCAGCCAACCACTTTTCAGAATTGAATTTAAAGCCTGTTCCACAGGAATGAATAAATGCATGATATTGTAAACCTGGTCAAGAACCGGTGGCTAGAGAGGTCATAGCCCTACTACTGTTGATTTGATAAATGAACATCAAAATACATTTTAAACACTTAGCTTTATACTTACAGATAAATGTAGATACCAGTCTTCACCAGAGAATCTTATTTTTATAGTGGACAGTGATTAGCACAGAGACTCACAAAGGGCAGAGACCAAGTGGGTATGGGATACTCAGCCTTGAATGGGACATTTGTATCACACACCCTTCCAAAGACTCAGGGAGAATAAAAGAAGAAAGTGAAGAAAGACAGTAAGAGCCAGACATTGGGGAGGACTTTTATGAACTAGGATCTTCTGGATATAACATGGCAGATGCACTCATGAACTCAAAGCAGCTATGATATCCTATAGAAGACCTTAAAAAGAATGTCCCTGCCAACACATTAGGCCATACCCTCTAAGGGACTCTAAACAGTCAGTGATGGCTCAGAAAGGGGTGTTACTTTTTTCAATGACTGATCAATTGTCCATACTCTGGTAGATAAACTCCCATTCTTGCTATGCAGAAAACCTTGTTTATACTCTATTGGTTACACACACAAAATGGCATGGGGATAGTAAAAAAAAAAAGTTTCTGTGAGAGAAAGGAGATGAGACAGGATACTAGAAAGGGAAAAAATCAATAAAATTCATTATATACATGTATGAACGTTTCAAATAATTTAAAATTAAATAATATTTTAAAAAAAGAAAAAGGGGAGCAGGGCAAGCAAGTTTAGGAAGACTTATCGCTAATTTTGAGTTAATGACTGACTCCCAGCTCACCTTTCCAGAAATGTCAGAATTTCTACGCAAGTTTCTGTGTGTCTTTGAGAATGCCGTCAACGTGGCTTGTGAAGGATCCTTGAGATAGAAGGCCGCTGTGGCTTTCATTTGGGACTTGACTTAATTAAAAGCAATCATGAAAACAAAAGAGTGGGGTAGCGAGTCTGCTTCTCCCAATTTTTCTATTGTCTTACCAATTTCATGTCAGATTTCTCAAAGGGGTTTAAAATATAAAACAGCAGGAAAAACATTTAATAGAGTAGTGGCAGCGTGGATGAAGCCTAAGCCGGCATGAAGCATGAAGTGGTTTGGCATTGTAAGGTGTCAAGGTTTGTTTTCCTTTAGCTTTAGACATGGTAGCCCAGTGGTATGGACTTGGCCACTCCTTGCATGAGCATAACTGCTAAGGAAAGGCTTTCATGAGACACTCAACAGAGAGTGGAGAGCAACTTTCATTCTTCAGCCAGTTCCTTTTGATTCAGCACAAAGATGATCTAAGAAACGATGCTGTCATCCCATGTCTTATCAGAACTAGGGACCTATTACATCATGTGGTACCAAACAGATCCAAAAGCATTTCTCCAGTTTAATTCATGCACTTCTTCCATGGAATATCCCTTTGTGTTAAAGCACTGAAGACCCCAGCTAAAGCACAGATATAGCACCTTATTTAGAAATGATAGCCCAGTGCCTTCCAAACTTCATTGTATATTACAGTTGCTTTTGCAGAGTTATTAAAAATTGATGCTGAACAAATCTATGATGAGTCACATTTTTTCCTTAGTATACACGTGTGTATGAGAGAGATGAAGACTAGAGGGAAGGGGAGCCAAGCATGTACCAAGGTACTCACATGGAGGTCAGAGAATAACTTTTATGGTTATGAAACTCAGACTTTAATGGCTGAATCAGCCCAAGAGAATAATGTTTGGAAGCCATTTCTCTCAGTTACAGCAGGATCTCTTGTTTCCTTCCATGCTGTATATTCTAGGCTACCTAGCAACTGAGCTTCTTGGTGAGATGGTGTCCCATCTCACTGTAGGATTGCTGGGATTACAGAGTCACAGGATCATATTCAGGTTTAACTTATTTGTTTTTATTTATTGGAGGATTTCATGTGTGAGTACATTGTATTTGTATCATTTCTTCTCCTCCCTGTCCACTTTCAGCTCCTCCCTTCTCCCCTGTCTTCCTTTGGGTTTTATTGTTGCAAAGAGATACCATGACCAATGTAACTGTTACAAAGGCAAACATTCCACTGTGGCTGGCTTTTTTTTCCCAGAGCTTTAGTCCATTATCACTATGGTGAGAAGTATGGCAGCAAGCAGGCAGATGTGGTGCTGGAGGAGGAGCTGAGAGTTCTACATCTTGATCCAAAGGTAGCCAGGAGAGGTCTGACTCTTTGGCACTGGGTGGAGCTTAAGCATGTATAGGACATCAAAGCCCACCCCCACAGAGACTCTAACAAGGCCACACCTTCCATGGGTTAAGAATCACATCACCCAACCATCCCCTTCTCTCTCTCTCTCTCTCTCTCTCTCTCTCTCTCTCTCTCTCTCTCTCTCTCTCTCTCTCTCTCTCTCTCTCTCCTCCATCCCTCTCTCCCTCTCTATTGAGTACAATTTATAATGGCTTTATTTGCATGTATTTAAGCCTGAGGTCTAGCGTCTAAAAAATGAAAAACGAAAACTTGGTTCTCCCTCTCTCAGCACCCATTGACTGCCTGCCTGTAGCTCTGCATCTCAGGGTGGGGCCTTGTGAAATTTTCCTGCATCCATGTTGGTGTACAAACTGGTGTGGTCTTTGTGAGCCTTGTGCAGGCAGCCACAATGGTGAGACTTCATGAGTTTAACCTGCTTGATGTGCCAGGACACTTTCATGCAGCGACCAACCCAGTCCTTAGACTCACATGATCTTCTCATGCCCTCGTCCATGACTTTTCTTGAACCTTAGGTGTAAGGGTTATGCTACAGATATCACTTAAGGGGAAAACCACTCATGGTCCCTTACTTTTTGCTCAGTTGTGTGTATCTTTAACAGTCTCTCTCTCTACTACAAAATGGAACTTCTTTGTTGAGGTGTGAGAGGTTCACTTACCTGTAAGTCTAAGACCAAGCAGGCTGTATTTATATATTTAGGAATATCTGTGCATATACAGATACATGTATGCCTGTAACAACAGTTAATGAAAAAAGAAGTCATGTGTTTGAAAGAGAGCAAGGGGGGTGTTATATAGGAGAGTTTGGTGGGATAAAAGGGAAGGGAGAAATGATGTAATTATATTATAATCTAAAAAACTAAAAGAAATAGCTTTTAAAAGGCATTTTAAAACTGAATTACTTTAGTGATATGATAGAGGTAGGTTCTTGTTCTCCCAGAGGGCCTATGACCTTTCTGGGTTAGGTTTATAGTACCAGGCATGAGTGCCCTCCAATAGACAGGCACTAAGTCCAATCGGATAGCTGTTGTTTACCCTGTTGTTCAGACTTAGGTTTATAGTACCAGGCATGACAGTTCTTCCTCTTAGCCATTTTTCTCGAGTAGAATAAAATCTTAAAGCATTTTTAATTTGCATTTCATTTCCATAGTTGGTAAGGACATTGAACATTTTTGAGATATTTTTTAGACTTCTTTTGCCTTTAGTAAAGTACTGTTTATGTCCATAGCTGATTTTTAAGTAGTCTGTTTATTTTCTTGACCTTTTGTTTTTTGAATTCTTTATTTATTCTAGATGTTCGTCCTTGAGCAGATCTCTTCTACTGTGTGGGCAAATGAAGTCTGTTCAGAAAGTTCTTTCTTACCCCTATATTTTGTAGGATTCTCCTTGTGTGGTCTTCTAATAATTTCAGTGTTTCAGATCTTTTTAGTGAAGTCTTCATTCCATACAAAGTTAACTTTTGTCCAGGGTGATAGATACAGAATTAATTTTGTCCTTCTACTCATGGATATACAGTTTCTCAGTTGAAATGCTGTTTTTCCTTGGTGTGTGTTTTTGGTATTTTTGTCAAAGAACCGATTGCTATACTGAGAATGCACTCATGTTCAGGCTTTCTGTTTTGTCTGTTTGGTCTGCAAGTCTGTTTTTGAGTCAGCGTCATACTGTTTGCATTACTACAGTTCTATAATATCATAACATCTGGACTTCCAATCCTGCCAGCATTGTCGTTGTTGCTTGGGTTGCCTTTGCTATCTGGGATCTTTTTTGCTTTCATATGAATTTCAGGATGTCTTTTTCTATTTCTGTGAAGAATATTGTGGGAATTCTGATTGAGATGACATTGAACCTGTAAGTTGTTCTTGGTAGGATGGTTATTTTTGCAATATTAATTCTACTGATTTATGAGCATGGAGATCTGTCCACTTTTTTAAAAAAATATATCTTTCTCAATTTCTTTCTTATTTTTATTCCTAAATATTTTTGTTCTTTGGGGATATTGTCAATGAGGGTATGCTTGTGATCTTAGTCTCCTTGGGTCTTGTTAGTGTATAAAAGGAGACTGACAGAGTTTTGTAAGTTGATTTTGTATCTTACCACTTTGTTGAAATTACTAATATGTTCTAGAAGTTTTCTGGTGGAATTTTTGGGAACTCTTGCATATATATCATATAACACTCAAACAGGGATTTGGCTTCTTTTGTATTCATATCCCTTTAATTTTCTTCTGTTGTCATATTGCTATAGCTAGTGCTTCAAATACTATGTGGAGAAGGAGTGAAGATCATGAATAATCCCAGCGAATTCCTGATTTTGATGGGCTTGTTTGGAGGTTTCCTCCATTTAGGATGATGTTGGCTGTAGGTGTGTCATGTATAGCCTTTATTATGTTGAGGTATGTCTTTTCCAGTTGCACCCTCTTCAGGACTTAAATTGTGAAAGCATGCTGGATTTTGTTAAAGGTCTTTTCTACATCTATTGACATGGCCATATAATTTTGTCTTTAAGGCCATTTTAGGATTTGGGTGAGTGCTGACAGGGTGGTACTTGAAGGGCAAACTCACCAGACTAGGCAAGAACACAGATGTGCTGGTTATGTGGGGCCTCGGGGATGGATATGATGTGAAGACTGGAGGCTGCATCTGGCTTTTTGAAAAACCATGATTTAATTAGCTTATGATAAACCATATGAAAAAAATTCCACATAATGTTTATTCTGCATCTGGGGTAAAGAACCATTACAATAACAATTTAAGTCCTGGCCTTTGTATGATTTTTCTGGTTCAAAATATTTGTGGATTACCATACACCTTCATCCTTTAGCATGACTCACTTTGGCATTGATTCATGAGACTGAATCTTGAGTTCAGATAAAGGACCAGAGAGACAGCAAAGAGGAACATTTATGTAGATCTCACACTCAGAATAATGTATTTAAATCCTGTGTCTCAGGGGCACTAAGAGTCTCCGTAAGAATGCATTGACATCCTCTGATGGCTTCCCACTGGGCACTCATCCTGTTCTCAACATTCTTCTAAAGAGAATCCCAGCCCAGGGAGGAAAAGAGGCACAGAAGAGTTATTGATGATGGGTGCTGGATGTGTGACTAGCTCACCAGTGACTAGATGGTTGATAACACAGCCACATGGCCAGAAAGGACTGACAGGTCTGGGATTAAAACACATAAACAGACCAGATGCTGATCACTTCCCAGAGTTGCCTGTGTTCAGCCATGTTCTTGAGTATTGAGCTATTTCATAAACATTTCCTTTACAGGAATTCTCTAGTTGAACTATAAAAACCTTAGAATTAAAACTTTGAAGTCTTCATTGTGAACTAAGGGTTCTCAATGCATTCCCACAGGTCAAATAACAGCCCCAAACTGTAAACTGTGGAACCCAAGGCCCAAGACAGGGTCACTATGATACTATGCATCATTAAACAAATGACCTTTTGCATGTATTTTGGTAGCTGGGTGCTTGGCTCCAGCCACAGCCAATCTCCGGTGTTCCTGAGAGCCCATAGACGTCCATGGTAAGAATGACCCTGTTTCAACTGCTCTTCCAACCAGTATTTTTCTCCTAGAAAATGAACCATTTCTATTTATGTTAGGTGAAAGTTGAAAATATGTTAGTGTATAACCAAAAGTCCATCCTTCACAGTGTTCATGCAATTGTCCTCAGGCACAGGAAGCCTCATGTTCCACATTAGTCAAAGGTGCTCTTAGGTGTTATTCACCTTTCCCTAACCTCACATTTATCTGAAAGGAAAAAAACGATGAGAATTGAAATGGACAGAGATAAGCATGTTAAGGTGAGGAATCTAAAGCCCCGTGAGTACCATGTACCTTCAGACACCTTTCTAAGCTCCTCTGATTTATGAAAATATTTGGCATTTACTCCCCTCCACACATTTTCTCTGCAAATACTTAATTCTCACAGATAAGAGTTTTCTTGAAAACAATGAAATATTGTATCTCTGGGCTGTAATTTATAAGATTTTTGATGTCAGGCAGATATTTAATCATCTCCACCATCCCCAAAGGGAAGACGAGCCTGTGGGGAGTGGAAATGTACCTGTGGCAAAGAAAGGCTCTCAGAGAAAGGTCATTCTGGCTTTACTCTGGACACTCTTGCTTCAGACAATTTAATGCTTACACAAATGGTTGCTGACAGGTCTTCATGTACAGTGAACACCTATTCACTTGTCCCTTAGGGACTCTTGTGAAATTTATATGGAGTCAAATGGCTAAGTCATAGGAAAACATTCTGTCTGTCTGTCTGTCTGTCTCTCTGTCTGTCTGCCTGCCTACCTACACACACACACACACACACACACACACACACACACACACACACACACACAATTTGCCTGTGTTGTTTCAGATCGTTTTATGAAAACATGCCTGCCTACCTAAAGCTGAGTGACTTGGCATGATGGATCAGGCAACCCATGCTAAGCCAATTTGGTTCCACCTAGAAAGAATGCTTATCTAATCATCTGACATGGGAGCTAAAGTCATAAGAGATGAGCCAGTGGCCTGTTTCTATCATCTATGCTTAGAGTGACAGAGAAAGGAAGGTCCTTACTCTGGCTTGAAGGTGAAATGGCCCCAGAGTTTGCATTTTGAGCACTTGACTCAAAGCTGGTGGCACTATCCGGGGAGGTTGTGTGGCCTTGCTGGTGACAGTGAATCACTAGGGATGGGTCTTTGGAGGTTAGAGTTCAGCCCTGCCTACTTCCCATTTTCTCTGCTCTCTTATTTGTAGAGACAGAAGCAACTCTCACCATACAGTACTTTGCATTGCCACAGACTGAGCTGCCTCCAGCTACCATGCCTTTTCCACCGTGATGCACTGTGATTTTAGGAGCTGTGAGGAAAAATAAATCCCTCTTCCTTCAAGTGACTTCTGTCAGGGGTTGTGTGAAAGTAATAAGGAAAGCATCTACCATACCCTAGAGATGATGTCTAAACACTACGAGAGGCAGAGAGGAGAAACTGTCATGCAGAGACATTAAAGGATCGACCTCTAGTAGCTGTTGTGATTCATTCATCCTAGAGTTTGAATTTCACTTTTACTGACTTATTTCTTGCTGTGAATTCCATAAGATATTCTTTCATAGCCACACCCACAATGCAAGACTTAGTAGATTTCTTTTCATTGTGATGCAAAAACCTTTTTTAACATAAAAGCAACTAATCCTCCTAAAAATCAATACCATAAACCCAGATGTGATCTGAATGTTCTTGGAAGTTTGCTGCAACATGGATCTTAGAGGGTTTTTTTTTTGGCACATATTTTAGTTTTGATTGAAAAGCAATTGTGATCATGAGAGATGATATCATATTATCATGTTCTCATGAGAGATGAGACTCTTCTGTCACATACATGACAGCCTCCACTGCCCATAAAAAGACATTAAATAACATCCAACTAGTGTGAAGACAATTCTTCCAATGTGTGACTTTCAAAGACTCTGGCTGGCATCATGTAGGCATAGCAACAGCATAGTTGTCCTATGTAAGTGTTTTCTATAGTCATGTTTACTACTCTTCCATCAGTCAACAGACTCTTTATTTGTATGCCTTTTACCTGTGGTCGAAAGGTGCACCTTCAGAGTAGGGTATTAGAGGTTTTTCATACTATCTTTTCATAAGGCCAATTTAAAAATATCTCCCTGGGTTCTGGAGTAAATTTCAGCATTGGGTCAAATAATGGGATTATGTGGGTTAAACGTTACTCCAATGCAATGCAATGGACGGGCTGAGGAGGTGGCTCGTGGTATTTACTGTGCAAGTACAAGGATTCTCAGCAAGTGAGTAAAAAGCCAATTATAGTCATGAATCTGTACTCCTAGTTACAGAAGGAGATGTATTTCCAGAGTTTGTTGGCCAGCTCATCTAGCAGAAAGAACAAGCTTCAGGATCAGTGAGAAATTCTGTGTCAAGGGAGTACAAGAGAGAGTAACAGAATAGGCCCCCTGGCCTCCTCCTCTGGACTTAGTACTCATGTGCAGGGGTACCTCTCCATCCACATGCACTCTTCTTCCACATGTGTGAATATCACAAGCACACACACACACATACACACACACACACACCTCGAGGGGGGGGAGGAGAGGGAGGGAGAGAAAGAGGGAGGGAGGTAGGGAAAGAGGGACAGAGAGGGGGGAGGGAGAGAGAGGGAGGGAGGGAGATAGATAGATAGATAGATAGATAGATAGATAGATATGCATGCACACATGCACTTGCCTTTGTCATGAAAAGGTATATGAAGAGTAGTAGAAAAAACATTTAGGTGTGTGGGTTCATTTCTGGGTCTTCAATTCTATTCCACTGCTCTACCTGCCTGTCACTGTACCAATACTATGCAGATTTTGTCACTATTGCTCTGTAATACAGCTTGAGGTCAGGGATGGTGATTTCCCCAGAAATTCTTCTATTGTTGAGAATAGTTTTCTCTATCCTGTTTTTTTTTTTTATTCCAAATGAATTTGCAAACTGCTCTTTCTAACTTTATGAAGAATTCAGTGGGAATTTTGAAGTGGATTGTATTTAATCTGTAGATGGCTTTCGGTAAGATGACCATTTTTACTATATAAATCCCGCCAATCCATGAGCATGGGAGATTTTTCCATCTTCTGAGATCTTTTTTTTATTTCTTTCTTCAGGGACTTTAAGTTCTTGTCATACAGATCTTTCACTTGCTTGGTTAGTGTCACACCAAGGTATTTTATATTATTTGTGACTATTGTGGAGGATGTTGCTTCTCTAATTTCTTTCTCAACATGTTTATCCTTTTAGTAGAGGAAGGCTACTGATTTGTTTGAGTTAATTTTATATCCAGACACTTTGCTGAAATTGTTTATCAAGTTTATGAGTTCTCTGCTGAAAATTTTGGGGTCATTTACGTATAGTATCATATCATCTGCAAATAGTGTACTTTGGCTTTTTCCTTTCCAATTTGTTTCCCTTTGACCTCCCTTTGTTATCTAATTGCTCTGACTAGGACTTTGAGTCCTATATTGAATAGGTAGGGAGAGAGTGGGCAGCCTAATCCAGTCCCTGATTTTAGTGGATTGCTTCAAGTTTTTTTCCACTTAGTTTGATGTTGGCTACTGGTTTACTGTATATTGCTTTTACTATGTTTATGTATGAGCCTTGAATTCCTGATCTTTCCAAGACTTTTACCATGAAGGGTTGTTGAACTTTATTAAAAGCTTTCTCAGAATTTAAAGTTTGCTTATATAATGGATTACATTGATGGATTTGCATATATTGAACTATCCCTGTATCCCTGGAATGAAGCCTACTTGATCATGATAAATGATCATTTTGTTGTATTCTTGGATTTGGTTTGAGAGAATTTTATTGAGTATTTTTGCATTGATGTTCATAAGGGAAATTGGTCTGAAGTTTTCTTTGTAGGGTCTTTGTGTGGTTTAGATAGAAAACGAATTGGGTAGTGTTCCTTCTGTTTCTATTTTGTGGAATAGTTTGAAGAGTATTGGTATTAGATCTTTGAAAGTCTCATAGAATTATGCACTAAACCTATCTGGTCCTGGTTTTTTCTGTTTTTATTTTGGTTTTGTTTGTTTGTTTTGGTTGGGAGACTTTTAAGGACAGTTTCTATTTATTTAGGGATTTTGGGACTGTTCAGATGGTTTATCTGATCCTGATATAGCTTTGGTACCTGGTATCTGTCTAGAAAATTGAACCTACACACCCATGGTTTCTTGAACTTTGACAAAGGAGCTAAAACCATCGAGTGGAAAAGAGACAGCATTTTCAACAAATGGTGCTGGTTCAACTGGCGGTCAGCATGCAGAATAATGTGCATAAACCCTTTCTTATCTCTGGTACAAAGTCCAAGTCCAAGTGGGTCAAGGACCTCCACTTAAAGCCAGATACACTGAAACTAATAGAAGACAAAGTGGGGAAGAGCCTTGAACCCATGTGCATAGGGGAAATTTTCCTGAACAGAACATCAATGGTTTATGCTCTAAAAAGATCAATAATTGACAAACTGGACCTCATAAAATTGCAAAGCTTCTGTAAGGCAAAGAACACTGTCAATAGGACAACATGGCAACTAATAGATTGGGAAAATATCTTTACCAGTCCTACATCCTATAGAGGGCTAATTTCCAATATATAAAAATAACTCAAGAAGTTAGACTCCAGAGAACTAAATAACCCTATTAAAAATGGAGTACAGCGCTAAACAAAGAATTCTCAACTGAGGAATATGGAATGGCTGAGAAGCACCTAAAGAAATGTTCAACCTCCTTAGTCATCAGGGAAATGCAAATCAAAACAACCCTGAGATTCCACCTCACACCAGTCAGAATGGCTAAGATATAAAACTCGGGTGACAATAGGTGCTGGAGAGGATGTGGAGAAAGAGGAACATTCCTCCATTGCTGGTGGGATTGCAAACTGGTACAACCACTCTGGAAATTAGTCTGGTGGTTCCAGAAAATTGGACATAGTACTACCTGAGGACCCAGCTACACCACTACTGGGCATATAGCCAAAAGATGCACCAGCATATAATAAGGACATATCCCACACTATGTTCATAGCAGCTATGTTTATAATAGCTAGAAGCTGGAAAGAACCCAGATGTCCTTCAATAGAGGAATGGATACAGAAAATGTGGTACATTTACACAATGAAGCACCACTCAGCTATTAAAAACAATGACCTTCATGAAATTCTTAGGCAAATGGATGGAAGTAGAAAATATCATCCTGAGTGAGGTAACCCAATCACAAAAGAACACACATGGTATGCACTTACTGATAAGTGGATATTAGCCCAAGAGCTTGGAATACCCAAGATACAACTCACAGACCACATGAAGCTCAAGAAGAAGGAAGACCAACATGTGGATGCTTCAGTCCTTCTTAGAAGGTACAACAAAATACTCATGGAATGTAGAGGATGGGAGGGACTTTGGAGGATGAGGGGAGGGAATAGGGAAGAAAGGGGGAGGGGCAGGTATGAGAGGAGATGGGATGATTTATAGAGGATCAGAAATTTGAACAGCAGTGTGTAGCAATGGGGGGAAAAGAAATTATAACTGTGAAAATGTGAATTTTATTATATATCTCATATTGTTATTGTACATTTCAAAATATCTATTTTTGTTTTATTTTCTCTGTTTTCTGGTTTTATTTAAATGAGAGGGATAGCTAACTTTTTATAAATAAACTGCTTAAAGCATAAAAATAGAAAAAATATTTAATGTAAAACAAGGAAATGTAACAGATGTATTGGCAAGTGGCAACACTAAGGGTAGATGCTGCTGTTTTGTGGTTTCAGTAAAATACATGTCACCCTGTTTAAAATCAATTGTCATACCTTTTTTGTTTCATTAGGCCACCCCTCCCCCCACTCTCCCATCTCTGAGTTCTTTCACCTTTTACATAGTTGTTGCCAGGTACTTTTGCCTTATTTTTTTCTCCCATTTTGTTTTTCTTGGTTCACTTCCCATCTGTTGTGCATCTCAGATACAATGCAGCAAAAATTCATGAAAGTGGAAACTGAGAATCAGGTGGCTCTCAGTTCAGGAAAGGAGATTCTCAATGGCAGGGATGTAGCAGGTCCCAGGGAAGGCAGACCAGGCAGGAAGGCTTAGGAATGAGAGCAGTGGCTGTCCTTTCCTTTGAACATTTGTCAGACAAAGATCAGTAAGCACAGTTGAGGTTCCAGGGAGCAGTAGCCAAGATCTGCGAGTTTACCGCAAAGAAACTTACTTCAGTTTATAAGCGCTTGCTTTTCCCATGAAGCTAACAGGCAGCATTTCAAAGCCACAGTTCCTGGGCTCCTGGGAAATGTTTGTAGGTTCATAGCTTTGTTACAGACTTTTTAACTTCTTTCTCTTGCCTGAACAAATGAATTTCTGGAATTATACCACATGTTTATGTTTTTAACCTCTTTCCTTCATTTAAACTTTATGAAGTAAGTCAGATTAGCTGGATGAGGATTGGCAATGCCTGGTTCCCACGTTCTGGGGAGCCCTTCTTTCATGGCCCTGAAATCGGAAGCACAGTTTTCTCACTGTGCACAGAACTCATTGTCTGTAAGCAGAGACCCCCTAGAGAAAACCATGTGGCCACCTGTCAGCTGCCAGCCCCAGCTTCCTCTCCGAGAGTGGCCTTTTAAAGGAATTGAGGATTTGGAGCCACAGGAAATAGTTTGCTCAAGAGCTGCAATTAAAAGCTGCCAAAATATGGGCACATGTGTGGCTTGATCAACCAAGAGATTCAAGAAAAGAATTTCTGGGGACCCTCCTACCTACAGCCTTCACTATAGTTCACATACTTAGGTCTCCTTCTTGGTTCCTGTGGTGACAATGTAGAGTCTCATTTAGAATAAAGAACAACTAGACATCCCAGCTCATCCATGCATCCATTCATGTATTCATCCATTAAAGATACATTTATTTGTGCCTTCTATATGGTTGACTTCATGTTACATGCTGAGGATGTGATATCAACAAAAGTTCTGCATACACGCATACACACACACCCAAACACACAAACACATGCACATGTTTGTGCGCATACACACAGACACAGGCACTTACACACACACACATAGAGAAACTCATATGCACACAGTGTGCATATAAATATGTGTGTGTAGGTTTAACATATATTAGATGAAGTATACAGTGTACCTCTCTTTGAGGGCCTATAGATTAATTAAGGCTAACGTTCATGAGAAACCACTGAAGGGCTTGAGAAGGCAGCGCTCTAACAGGGTAGACATTTCACAAGGACATTTTTGAGTGGTAAGGAAAAATGGGTATCTGGAGGCAAGAGGAAGCAAAGGTGTTAGTGAGAAGGAAGATGGTGGCTTTGGATCAAAATGGGGACTTGGGATGGGGAGAGTGAGGTAGCAGAGCCAGGAGGTTGACAATAAAATTGATAGTCCTAGTAATAGATTGGACTTGAGGGTGAGGGCAGCCAGAGCAGATGTCAAGAATGATCCCTAGATTGCTTTCTGGCTGAGTGACAGGAGGACATCTGTGAGATAGATTATTAAATAGGAGTGACCACATGCTGCGTCTTGGTCATCCGGGGATGACACTGCCCTCTGTTTGCCTGTGTTTCATTTCAAACTCTGTCTGCACCAAACTACAACTCAAGAACATAATGCAGTGCAAATGTTTTCAGAAGTGACAGATAAAAGGAGCAACCCTGTTTCCCCAAGTGCCAGGCCGAGCTGAATGCCAGAATTCCAATGGCAGTGAACATTAGACCATCTCAACTCAACGGGGAAGTAACGAGGGGAGAACGTGATGCTGGATTATAATTACTTTATTACTTCTGTTTTGTAAATATTTTGAGACCACAACTGAGGTCTGGCGGATGAGCACAGGATGAAGGTCGCACCCCCAAGGAGAGTTTCCTTGGGAACGATGATTTAAGTTAAGATTAATTATTACTTAGCAACGAGAAATAAAATGTTCCAAGTGGAGGACATTAACAATTTTATGATTTAAAGAAGGAAAACTATGAGGTAGATAAGAGTTCTTTTTCTGCTTCATGGCTGTCAGGGGCTGGCCGGACACCGAGAGGGGAGTCAGGTGAGCATAAGTCCTCGCAGATAAGTACTTGTGGCTTCTTTTAAAAATTGTTTCTACCTCATAGCTCCATTGCTCAGAGCTCAACAGAGACAAGAGAAACCCAATTGGAAGAGGCATGGTGCAAAGAAGCAAGACTATCAGAGGAAGCCAGAAAGTGGCTTCCGGCGGCTGGGAGTGAGGAGTGTTGTCTTTGGGAAGACATTCGTTTTCATAATTCTGACTCAAATCCTAATTCATCATTCACTTTGGGCTTGACTTCTTGGCCTGGGATAGCTTTCCTAGACCACCCCTTAGCTCCTGAACCTACTATGTGGCAAGGCTTGTAGAAAGTGGACCATATGGGGACCAACTTTCCCATGTTGCCCATCAGACTGCTTTCTCTTTTTACAGCCTTCTCCAGAGCACATGCTGTCATTCTTGTCCCAGATGAGGCAGAGAAATAAGATGCTTCCAGGGAACACTGTGGTACCATGTGCCTTTCCTAGCTCCTATTCTGGCAAATATTTTGTTTTGACGATTTCTATGATTCTTTCTCTTCTCCTTTTTCTCCTCCTCTTTGTCCTCCTCCTCTTCCCCACCATCCCCATTCTCCTCCTCTTCCTTCTTCTCATCCCCGTTTCTTCCTCCCCCCCCCCCACATCTTCCTCCTGTCCTCCTGTTTCATTTCCTTTTCATTTTCTAGTCCTTGAGCCCTGCCTCTTCAGAGAACTCTTTCATCATGGTGTATATTCCTTCTACAAACTATGAGCAAAGAGGCATCACAGAGTGCTCTCTGGTTTAATGAGCTGAAAGGCGGAAGTGTGGAGCATTTAAAACATCCTCATTTTGTAGATACATTGAGCTGTATATTAGTCTGAGGCACTTCTTTAAATTCGGATCACTGATTTCTTATGTCAGTGAATGCTTTCCTGGTCATTTGAGCTGTGAGCATGACTTGAGATAGGTAGTTCCTTCTTCGGTGGCTCTGGGGAGAGTATGGTATCTTTCCTCTTGGAGAGGAACTAATCTTTCACTTGTGCACTTCTGCTCTCAGAGCCAAGCAATTGCTTCCCCGTGTCTGATGACAGTAAAATATAAGTAGGTATTAAATTTGTTTTGGTATACTCAAACATCTGGCTTTATGAATTAATATGTGTGCATTCGTGAATATGTATGTGTGTGCATGTATAGATGAGCGTGCATACACATGTAATGTGTATGTGTGCAGGTGCTGATGGGAGTGTGTATGTGCATGTGTAGATTAGCATGTGTGTGTATGTGTGTGAGTGTTTCTGTGTTTGGTGTGTTGGGGTAGGGAGGAGACAAAGGAAACACAGTACAATGTCACTAGCACAGTACATGGAGTTTAGAAAACCAAAGCCAGGATGACAGACCCTCGACCACCCACATAACCTCATGTACATCACTCCTTACCCTGGCCTCAGTGTCTTTACTTGTGAGATGGAAGTGTCCTGTCTTGGTGGAAGTTATGAACACAGGATTGTGAGAAGTTTCTTCTAGCCTGAATCCCTGCTAGAAGATGTGGTTATGTGGTTCATTGTCCTTCTATTTGCTCTTGTGTTCAGTGAGGACAGGATCTGGTATGCCTGAGTTGCTGGGAGAGTGTCAGTTATTGGGGAGCACATGGAGAGGTGGGGGAACAGTACAGAGGGCTTCCCATGACCTTGTGGTTGTGACAAACAGTGGACAGATGGGAATGACTTCTGGATAAGATTGAGCACTCTACTGAGTATCTTTAAATAATTAAGAATTGGGTTGAGCTACTGCAGACAAATCTGAAGAATAAAAGTTTAGGAAGAAACAGGTCATTAAGTCTTACATAGAAATTTTCCTCCTCCTCCTCCTCTTCTTCCTCCTCCTCCTCTTCTTCCTCCTCCTCCTCTTCCTCCTCCTCCTCCTTCTGCTCCTTCTTTTTCTATGCTCATGCATTTAGAAAAACAGGGGTAGGGCTGAAGAAATGGCTTAGTGTTCAAGAGCACACACTCTTCTTGCAGAGGCCCTGAGTTCAGTTCCCAGCACCCATGTTCAATGGCTTACAACCTGGAATTCCAGCCCCATGAGATCAGAAGCCATATTCATAGGCACTGGCACTCAAAGCACATACCACCCATACATAATTACAAATAATTAATTAAATAAGTAAATAAAAAGCAAACAAGCAGGAAGAACATTGTTTTCCATGGAGAATGTCAGAAGCCATCAAGTGGGTGATTTCCAGTTCCAGTAACTTAACATGAAGAATTTCTTTATTTATTCGCTTCTACTTCACTTTTATTTATTTTAAAAAACTATTAACCTCTTTAGATAGAGTAATAATGAGCTCAAACTCCATAGAATTGTTAACTTTACAGCACAGTTCAGAAGGACTTTTATGGTTGGTTGGTTTTGTTTGTTTGTCTGCTAGTTAGTTTATTTGATTAGTTTTGTTCTTTTGAGACAGGGTTTCTCTGTGTAGACCTGGCTGTCTTTGACTTACTCTGTGAACCAGATTGGCCTTGAATTCAGAGAACCACCTGCCTCAGCTTTCTGAGGACTGGGATAAAAGGCTTGTGTCATCATCGCCTGACTCTTTTTCAGCTGCTGTGGGCAAGGTCACCATGTCCACAGGGCTTATAGAGATACTGGCTCTGACTTACTCATGCTTTTATCTGCCTGGAGCACACAGTGCTGAGAGAATCTAGATAAATTCTTCAGTGGAGACAGATGCAACCTGCAACCTGCATCTGTATGACGATAGCAGGTCTGTTGCCAACTTGCTTTACTGAGTGCTGAATGAACAGCACCCAGGTGTGAGTTACGCTGCCCGAGACATCACAGCGGCAGAAAGCACACTTTGGAGACGCAGACTCATTGAACTAACTGTACTAAAGATCTTTGCTTTTGTTCCACCCTCATTTCTAGATCTGCTAGTGTCTTAGAGTTCATACTGATGTGTCAAAACACCAAAAGCAAGTTGTGGAGGAAAGGGTTGATTTGCTTACACTTCCATGTCACAGTCTAACATTGAAGGAGGTCAAGGCAGGAAACCAGAAACAGGCCTATCCAGATGTCCCCATAGCTCTCTCTATTCCTTCACAACAGCCACAGATCTGTTTGCCATGCTGTTGAAATTGGTATGTGCTTTAATTTCTCTTCAATGCCATTCAGGCTCTGCTCTTTCTTTTCCTTCTCTTTCTATTTGCACAATTCCCTTCTCTAACTCTGCAAGCTCATATATATTCCTCCTGGAGACTTGGCTGCCTGGCCCTATAGTATATGGCTCTTGTCTTGTTTGAGCCCAGCACCTATGCCTTTTGTCCTTGAAAGATCTTAGCATATATCTCAAAGACTCAACCTGAATCCACATATTATCTTTCTCTCTATTCTGCCTCTCTTTCCTCTACTATCCTTCATCCTTCCTTTTCTTTCTTTCCAGTTTCTAGTTTTCTCTGTCCCCATTTCTTTCTTTTTCTTTTTTTTTCTGAGACAGAGTTTCTCTGTATAGCCTTGGCTGTCCTGGAACTTACTCTGTAGACCAGGCTAGCCACCTGCCTCTGCCTCCCAGAGTGCTGGGATTACAGGTGTGCGCCACCACCACCCAGCTCTGTCCCCATTTCTTTTTGGTAACAAAAGAAAAAGCCGCTAGACCTCTCCTCCCCACCCAGTCTCTCTAGATCCCTTCATACTTGCTGTCTTAGGTTGTCTGTGTAACATGCATTTCTCCTGCAGTGGCTGTGTAACATGCATTTCTCCTGCAGTGGCTGTGTAACATGCATTACTCCTGCAGTGGCAGTATAACATGCATCATTCCTGCAGTTGCTGTGTAACATGCATTTCTCCTGCAGTGGCTGTGTAACATGCATTACTCCTGCAGTGGCAGTATAACATGCATTGCTCCTGCAGTTAGCTGTGTAACATGCATTTCTCCTGTAGTTGGCTGTGTAACATGCATTAATCGTGAAGTTGCTGTGTAACATGCATTTCTCCTGTAGTTGATTGTGTAACATGCATTTCTCCTGAAGTTGCTGTGTAACATGCATCACTCCTGCAGTGGCAGTATAACATGCATTATTCCTGCAGTTGAGTGTGTGTAACATGCATCACTCCTGCAGTTGCTATGAAACATGCATTACTCCTGCAGAGGTCCATCCTATTTTCACCACAGAATTTCCTCTCTCTTTCTGCAACTTAGGTTTTGCTGACAACTACCAGCAGGATATAGCAACAATGTTTTGAATACCTATGCACACTAAGCCTTGGATTCTAGGTATATAGCAAGGAATGAGATAATCTAATGATTTAGCTGTTATGTAAGATCTGAGAACAGTAAGTGTCCTATAAAGACTTAAATGAGGTGATGTAAGGATGAATGAAATATACTATAGGATGAGATGGTAGGGAAGAAGGCCTATGAATAAATTGTATCTGAATCCTGATCTGGATAGACAGAAGAACCCGAAAGCTTTGCCTGCAAAGGAAAGAGTTCACGCATGGATTGATATCAGAAGATGCTTGGCAGGTTCAATGACTCAGTGTTTAGAGTGGCTACGGCTTGAGAGATACCAAACAATGACACATATGCACATGGACTCCAGCTTTTGGGGCTGACCCTGTTACTATAAAGCCTTAAGGTTCATCAGATTCCAAGTGGAAGGCACTGGATGAAATCTGACTTATGTTCTAGTGTGTAAATGATTTGTAGTTTGGGGATTTCAAGGGTTTCTATTTATTTTCCTCTATATTTTGGCAATAAAGAAGGTAATATAGTCCAAAAAACCAGAAGGGAAAGTAGAGAGGGATAAAAGGTGAGTCAAAGGATCTTCACTGTAGCTGACCATCTAAGTATTAAATTGAGAGTCACCACAGTACTGAGTTTCAAGTGGAGAGACACCATCTAAGGATGTCACCTCCAGCCACTGCCCACAAATCCTGTGGCCTTTGTGTTTATACATTCTCAAATGCCAACTTAAAGGCAACAGGAGCACCTTTTTTCTTTCTTTTCTTTTCTTTTCTTTTCTTTCTTTCTTTTTTTCTTTCTTTCTTTCTTTCTCTCTCTCTTTCAGTCAGGATGTACATCAAAGAGACTTCTTGTTGCTACCCAGAAAAGACTGGATACCTCATAATAAGCTTGATTGAAACCCTATTCTCTGAGAATCAAAGAAATGTCTCATCACACATACCCAGCCAGAATTTAGATATGTAATTTCAATTAAACCTGTTGAACAGAGTAAAATGTGATAATATTAATTCTTTTTGGATTGTAGATATCCTACTTCTAGAAATTTTTCATAAGGAAAACTTGGGAATACATAGAAAGATGGAAAATAGTAATATTTGAAAAATTTTATAGCTAGCGATGGGGGAATGCTTAAATACTTTGGTACAAAGCAATATTTTGCAGTATGTGCAATGATGTCTTAGAAGAATATCTAATGACAAAAATTTTTTCCCATGAAAAATGGTCAGGAGAAAAATATAACCACTTTCCCCCCTAAAGTTAATGATTAGATGTAAGAAGTTATAAAAGTTGTATATACTTTGACATTAGTTAGAATTGAATATATAAAAAGAAAACTGAACAAACTGTGAATGTTAACAGTTGAAGACTGAGAGAGATTAGAGAACAGAACTTTTCTTTTTATCTTTTTAAAAAGTATATTTCTCCTTTTCCATTTATCTTTTAAAATTTCCAAAGTGAACATAAATGAAAATGAATCAATACACCAATAATTAATTTCTAAAAATGACTTGAAGGACTGTGATGAAGGATCAGTACGTAAAGTGCTTGCTATTCAAGCATGGAGACCCAAGTTTGCAGTGATAAATGCTTCAAATTCCAGAGCTGGGAGATGGAGGCAGGTGAATGCTTGGGGCTTGCTGACTGGCCAAACCACCTACTTGGAAAGTTCTAGGCCAGTGAGAGATCCTATCTCAAAAGTCAAGATGGAGTGTGCATGAAGAATAATTGACATTTTCCTCCCTGTTTTCACATGCATAAGCAGACAAATGAATATGTACCTGCACATACATGTACACACATAAACATACATGCAAACAATGAACCATAACTTGTGTTTTAGAGATGGCACAGTAGGTAAAGTGCTTACTAGGTAAGCAGGAAGACCTGGGTTTGGATTCCTGGCACGTGTGCGAAAAGCTGGGCACAGCTACATGTGCCTGTAATTCCAGTGTGGAGGGGCAGTGACAAGGCCATTGATTGTACTCTCTGGTCAACCATTCTGGTCACTTAGTGAACCCTAATTTGATGAAAGACCCTGCCTCACCAGACTCATGAATGATAGTAAATATATGATTAATACTAAATTATACAATAATTTATATTTACATAATAATATAATCACAAATATGTTAAATAAATAAAAATGTACATATATGCAATAGAATTATTTTCAGCTACAAAGAAAAATGAAATCATGATATTTATAGAAAAATGGATGAAATTTGAAAATATTATACTGAGTGAGGTAACACAGACCTGAAAAGACAAATCCCAGTTGTTCTTCCTCATCTGTGGATCCTAGCTCTGACTTTGTAGTGAGTATATATACCCTGGAGCAACCACCGAATCCAGGAAAAGAAAAAGCTGCCGTGGGGGGCAGATGGTAGAGAAGGAGGTCTGGAGAGACAGGTACAAAGGAGGGGAAAATGAAGGGGCTTTCATGAGAAATGGGGAGAGGGGAGGCATACTGAGAGGGGGGAGAGAAGAGGGATAAATAGCACTGAAGATATTTGTAATGTCATAGGGAAACATTATTTTTATAAAGTTATTGTATATCTGTATCTATCTATATAGAAAGATATATAGAAAGTTTAAATGATATCACTTGGGCTGATAATGCTACTCCCAATCCCTGAGACATAGACTACATCTAAGCAAAACCCCAGTGCCAGGCATGGAAAACTCCCACTTGAGTTGATGGGCAGGGGTATCAAAGAGACTTCCCAAATAATATAGAATATTGCTGTTGCCTTGTTTGCCTACAGTGCTTGAAAGTATGACCCTATGCTGAAGATACCACATACTTAGGACACAGGACCTGGGAGAAGGGAGGTGGATATGGCTTGGAGGATTCCTTCCTGAGTACTAGCTCTTACAGGACTGGAAGGTGGCATGCAGGCTGCCAGTGGAGGGAAATGATCAATATGTGCACCCAGTTGTAAATCCGATGAGAGAGAGAGAGAGAGAGAGAGAGAGAGAGAGAGAGAGAGAGAGAAATATCAAGGGAAGATATCCACAAGGGTGAATTTGACTTAAGAGACACTCAGAAGAAAATTCACATGTGGTACTGTAAACGTAGCTAACTACCCACAGCTAATGGGGTCAGGGACCCCAGAGGAGAACCTATTAGTGCTACATTCCTAAGCCTGTATAATTTCCAGTTGCATTCTGAGTACTCATCCTTATATCCACAGATAAGTGTAGTTCTCATCCCTTATCAAAGAAGTTTCTTTCTACAGCAGCAGGAGAGTATTATAAGAGCTACCACTGATCAAAATACAGAGAACAGTTGCCCATGGGGTGTACAGCCTCATTTGCTACCTCTATAATACAACTCCCTATGCCTACAGCTCAGGGAAAATTGCAGAAGAGAGGTGAGCTAGAACCAGTTCTGTCAGATAGTGTCTTCCCTATATGATAGGGAAGCTGCACTCATGAAATCTCAGAAATATTGTCACCTAAACCAAACTGGCTCATTATAGATGGTAGAAATATTACATCCCTAACCTTAAATGAAGAACTACCAGCAATTAATAAACGAAAGATAATGTCCTCAGGGACAAGTCTCTTGATATGTTATCCAGTCCCGAGTGTTCAGCCTTACATACATAAAGGAGCAACATTTAAATGGATTCAGCGGGTGGTATTTACGCTCTCTCTCTCTCTCTCTCTCTCTCTCTCTCTCTCTGTCTGTCTGTCTGTCTCTCTCTCACACACTAATATTTAATTAAGTTAGAGGTCAG
Source organism: Apodemus sylvaticus (assembly GCF_947179515.1). Classification (NCBI taxonomy): domain Eukaryota; kingdom Metazoa; phylum Chordata; class Mammalia; order Rodentia; family Muridae; genus Apodemus; species Apodemus sylvaticus. The sequence goes on along the minus strand of NC_067473.1, from coordinate 124,389,126 downwards.
ATCTGAGAAGGAGTTGAGAGGTGTGGGCGGAGGTGCTGGGTGTGGAAGTTAGAAATGATGAAAACACAGTATACACTTAGCAAATTGGCAAATATCTTTAATTAAATAAAAGGGGAAAAAAGCATGCCCAAGAGTGACAGAGCAAGGCATGTGACGTGCATATGTGCAAACACTGGCACTGGGGTTGGAGTGGATAGACTGATGGCGCAGTCCACCCTTTGATTGGGTCTGGATTTCTAGCAAATGCCTGAGCAGAAAATGGAAAGTCTGTTACGAGACACATGAGAATTCTGCACAGATTCATTGTTTGGAATCATTACCAGCTTCTAAGTGAGGAATGGTGAGTGGCTGTGTCTTTCATTACCAATTTTGTGCATTACAGATGACCTTATAGAATACGGACTCTGTCATTTTCTGTGACATTTTACGTCTGAAGGATGCATCTTCTCTTATATTCATACTCAGACAAGTACCAGAAGTCACCAGTTAGGATTTTGATGGCTATACTGTAGGGGAAATCAGGCAAGCTGGTTTCATATTATTTTATCTTAAATAAGTGTCCTTGTTTCTAGGTTTTCTGTGTACTCCATCAGCTCTGCTACTCTGACTTTATTGTTCCAGTCGCTTTAGCCTAATCCTTGTCATGTATGTTTTGTTAAAAATAATCAACACTGACTCAGTGTTTGAATTAAAATAATTAAATAATACAGGCATGAAACCTGGCAATTGAGGGGAGCTATGGCAGGAGACTATGTCACATGACATGTAACACTGTGTGCTTGTTGCCAGACCTAGCACTCTGTGCAAAGTGCTCACACTTATATCTCACGATGATCCACAGATCATATTTTCCTTTCTTTATACAGAAGAGGCTGGTGTGTGGAGGAAGAAGCTGCCCATGACTCTGCAGCTATGACTAGTATTTCAATCACAGGTGATTTTTGCTTTCATAATTGTTGATAACATTTTTCCTAGCCAACACATGGTTCTGTTTATTTTCCTTAAGTTATTGTTATTATTTTTTTTTATGCTACATGTTAAATAAGTTAAACTGCCTTTAAAAAAATGATTTTGGATTTTGAACCTAGAATCTCACTTATGCTTGGCAAGTGCCCTGACCCAGAGCTGTACTTCCAGCCCCTAAGCACGTTTCCTTATGTAGGTCTTTGATGGTCTTTTTAAGAGAGATAATCTTTTTTCTCCTATTAAAAAAAGAGAAGAAACAAATAAACAAACAAAAAACCTCTTGATTTTCTCTGTGTTCAGAGATAGGAATAAGTGTTGAGCATCTTCTGCTTCCCACGGGAGTTGTAATCTTGAATTGTGCTGGCAGAGAACGTGATGTTTCTCCACAGGGATGCTGGGAGGAGCTTGATCACCTTCATCTGTCTCAAGTAAACACCAGAAGCATGTAGACCTGGACACACACACACACACACACACACACACACACACACACACACACACACACACCTGTTTCCACTTACCTGTCATCGAGGCTTGCCTTGGGAATTCCTAGACAATATGGCTGACGTTTCAGTTGCTCAGGCATTTGAAAGCTACTGAGAGACTTTGCTGCCTTTCTTCACTCCAGCTGATTCCCTGCACTGCATCGGTGACCTTGGGAAGAGCCTGCCACTGAGAGCTGAATGAGCTTTCTTTTGACCTTGTCTAAACTCAGAGCCATGTTGCAGGCACAGGCCTCTTGTTACTGCCCGCTGCTTGCCAGAAATCTCTGATGGGTTGTCAACAGTTGGGCTCAGTTCTTTCCCACTGGGCATGCTCATTTTGAATATATCAGCACTCCAGCTTGGGTTATTTTCAGCTTAATTTTAAAGTGGCAACTTCTCCCCCATAGACTTTTTATATTCTTCTCTTTCATGTTGGTTCTGAGAAAGGTATGTTCTTTTCCTCAGCTGTGTGGCATGATCTAAAAGATTATAGCATTTATAGGCCTGCTTCAGTATGCCTTTCTTTTAGAGCCCACTCTTCAGTGAATCACAACACATTTAAATAAAACAATCACTCCTGTCCTTATACAAATGCAATCAATGTTCATTTTAGAAAGGCACTTGAAAAAAAAAAGAAAGAAAATTACATGCAATCCAAGTGCCCAGAGATTATTTTTTAATTAATTATTTTATTTATTTATGTCCCAAATATTGACCCCCTCCCAGTCCTGCCTCCCAGAGTTCTTCACCCCATCCCTTCGTCCCTTCACCTCTGAGAGGGTGTTCCCCACCCCCACCCCAGGGTATCCTCCTTCCCTGGGGCATCCTCTCCCACTGAGGCCAAACAAGGCAGTGCTCTGCTATATATGTGCTGGGGGACTCAGTCCAGTTCTTTGGTTGGTGGCTTAGTCTCTGGAAACTCCCAGGGGTCTAGGTTAGTTGACACTGTTGGTCTTCTTAAGTGTTGCTATCTCCTTCAGCTCCTTCAATCCTTCCCCTAACTTTTCCATAGACCTCAGTTCAATGGCTGACTGTAAGTATCTGCATCTGTCTCAGTCAGCTGCTAGTAGAGCCTCTCAGAGTTCAGCCGTGCTAGGCTTCTATTTGCAAGTACATCATAACATCAGTAATAGTGTCAGGATTTGGTGCCCGCCCATGAGATGGATTCCAAGTTGGGTCAGTCACTGGATGGTCTTTCCTTCAGTCTCTGCTTCATTTTTGTCCCTATATTTCTTTTAGACAGGAACAATTCTGGGTAAAAAATATTTGAAGATCTATTAGTGACCCATACCACCACTAGGGACCCTGTCTATCTACTGGAGGTGGTCTCTTCAGGCTCCATCTTCCAACTGATCGGCATTTTGGCTAAGGTCACCCCCATTAAGTCCTGGGAGCCTTTCACATCCCGAGTGGTTGTACCAGCTCGCAATCCCACCAGCAATGGAGGAGTGTTCCTCTTTCTCTACACCCTCACCAGCATGTTCCTGTAGGATTGGTGAAGATCTTTTCCCAATTTGTTGGTTGCCGATTTGTCCTTTTGATGGTGTCCTTTGCCTTACAGAAACTTTGTAATTTTATGAGGTCCCATTTGTCAATTCTTGATCTTCGAGCATATGCTATTGGTGGCAGTTCCTCAGAAAACTGGAAATAGTTCTACCTGAAGACTCAGCTATACTGCTCCTGGTCATATATTCAAAAGATGCTCCACCATACCACAGGACACATGCCTAGAGATTATTAATTTCAACATACTGGTATCTTCTTGTGGCATTGGCACACAACTTATAATTCATGGGTAAAGGAATGTGCAGCTATATAGCTGTGAAAACTGTTCCTTAAAGTTGGTTTTAGCTTTATGTGGGTGACCAAGGAATACAGACATGTTAATTTGAGAAATGTTGCTTTGTACAAGAGAGTATACATACATATATTTATGGTACATAATGTTCAATGTAAAGTTTGGTGTTTACCTACGTGCATGTGAATATAGTTATGACCAAAATAAAGATGTGCAATAGCTTAAATATACCTCTGAAGATTTATTTTCTCCACTCAATAAACCCTATTGACTAAAAGATCATCCAGAAGTTGCTGGGCCGGCTGCTCTGATCACATATTAGTTTTGTAATTCTCAAACTTCAGGTAGATTTACATACTAATTATTTTTTGCTATTTGATTTCTTTTGTTCATTCTTATATCTGTGAAAGTCACCCACATCATTAAGCTTAACAATACATTGATTTTTTTTTAAAAGCATCTAACTTCATAGTATTCCTTGGCTGAATATACCACAATTTATTTTACTGATGGATGCTCAGAGAATTTCCAGTTTTAGTCTGTTTTGGATAAAGATGCTATTTTGACTAAGGCTGAGACCTTTACTGTAACTGCATCTTCTAACATTCCCCCCTCTGGCCACCCAACCCCCACCACTGCCAATCTTGAAGGATTCTGTAATGATCTTCTCTCAGGCTAATAATCTCCATCTCCCAGCCTATTTACTGGACCTGAGCTGCAACAGCAGCCACAATAGATTTATTTTGTCAAATTGGCTGTTCTGTTTTATTTTTTTCCTTTAAGAATTGGAAACGCTCAACCTTGGAAGTCAAGTTCTCATAGCCCCCCTCCCCCCATCACAAAAGGGATAGAAAGTGGCACGCCAGGTGCAATGTCAGATTGGATGTCACGGTCAAAGGGGATTTCTCTAAATATGAATGAACATTCTCTAGGTCTTTAGAAAAAAATCCATGTAAAATGAGAAAAGTGGTGTTCTGGGAGGTATAATCAGTCTTTGTGTGTACAAAGGAAACTGGACAGGCAAAAGTTTAAAGACAATTCCAACAGTTCTGGCATAAGGAAGCAATAAGAAGCAAGGGAGGAATGCGAGAAGCTCTGTGGGAGAACAGGGTCTAGGTTAAGGGAAATGTGGCCATGTGTGGGGCTGTCAATGAAGGCAACGAAGAAGAGAATTTTGACACCAATGCTCTGGATCCAGATGGCTGAGATTATGTTTCTTGTTTCATTTGCTTGGGTCCGGGGAAAGATGAAATGCGTGTAAAGACACATGCTTTTGAAAAATAAAGATGTCAGGGAGAAATACTGGTGTGTGGGTAAGCAGATGTGGATCCAGTTTAAGGATGTAGTGGAATGAGAGACAGGTTCATTGAGGGATGGAGGACACAAGTCTTTATGAAGAGTTTAACATTTGGGGGAAGATGTCAGTGTCTATTCTTTATTTATTGTTCTCAATTATTTGACCCCCCCATTTCAAAATGATTAGATACTTAGGATTTCACAAACTCTATAAGGCTGGTCCTCCAGCTTCCAGTCTTTCTCAGGGCCATGCTCATCTCAAGGTTGGACTGAGACACATTTCCTTCCAGATTCTTTGATGTGGATGTTATTAGGCTTCATGCCTTGTGGGTCACAAGAGGCATGTTTAGCTTCTCATGGGCCCTTTGAATTCTCATTAGGGTGACCTCTCCAACTGGGTGGATGGCAACATGGATGCAACATTGTGGTAGAGGAGAAGAGAAAGAACAAAAGAGAAGCTAACAAGATAAAAACCAGACTCCTGGGACTTCCGCATGGACAGCACGTTATGTCACCTGTGTTATGTTCTTCACTGAAAATGATTGTCACTAGGTCTGGAACATTCAAAAGAAGGAGCTTAGGCAGGGAACTGACTAACATGAGGAATCACTGTGAGCCCTGGCAGAGGGCCTAACCGTATGCACCCAGTCATATTTGAGGACATGCTGCTCATATACCACAGACAAACTGAAGTATTTATTGGTACCTAGAACTTTGCAATTATAAAGTTCCAGAAGAATATGAGACATGCTTTTCTCTGAGAGGAGGCCATATGTCAGTAGAAGGTGTTTTTGGCATTTACTAATGCACTCAGGAACTTGATTTAAGAAGTGAACTGTGCAATACTGTATAATTTCAAACACTTTTCTAGCAAAAATGTATTACCTTTAATTAGACTCATTTAAAGCTGTTAAGACTCTTGTCAGAAATAATTTTTAAGTGGATGTGTCAAGATAAAAACAGCAGTTGTCAAGTGAAGAAAACGGTAATTTGTGCATATGCTGTCTGGTTTATGAGCAATTGGCTCTTTAAATGCCAGCTGAGCGTTTATACTTACAATTTCTTTTACAGCAGCCACCTTGGCAGTCAGGATTTCAAGCTGTTGGAATGCTATTGTTTGTGGTAAATATTTGTCCTATGACTAGGGAATTAGATTTGGTTCCTACCCTGTAATATAGACAAAAGCATCACTAAGAGGGGGAAGCATTTGAGCAATTGAGTTCACCAACTGGCTGAACTCATAACATGAGCAAGGCATTCTGGGTGATTACAGAGTAGGGTAATAGCAATAATGAAGACCACTCTTTGGTGAAAGCAAATCAGGGGACTATAAGCATTTGAAAAACCTTGAGTTCTATGTGTAATCTTTTTAGGCTGCTCACTTTTCTAACAGACTCTGGCCATAAAGCTCTTGTTTGGCCTCTGAGCAAGGCTTCTTAGTGGGACCACTATTGAAATTTTGAGCCACATAATTTTTTGTTGGGAATGAGTGTTGTAGAATGTTCAGCAGCATTCCTGATGTCAACTCATTCAATCTAGTAGCTCTGTCTCCTCCAACTTGAACTCTAGTTTTGACAATTATGTGTTTTAGATATTATCCTGTGCACTCACGGGGAGGGCTAGGAGAGAAAAATATTCAGCACTCCACAGGATTAAAATTAGCATTTTAGTTAGGTAAATTTGAATTAATAAGATGAGTATTATCTTGTATTTTGTTAGTGTATACATATACATTTGTGTGTACATATTAGTGTGTGTGCAGGTAGATATGTATGCGTGTGAAGGCCAGAGGTCAATGTTAGGCATATTCCTCAATTGCTCTCTATCTTAGCATTTGAAACAGGGTCTCTTACTGAATCTGGAGTTCACTGATTTAGTTAGACTGGATGGCCAGCAAGCTCTAGGGATACCCCTGTCTCTATTTCCACAGCACTGGAACACAGGCATGTGCCATACCCAACATCCTTTTACATAGATGCTGTTGCATCCAAACTAAGGTCCTATACTTGCATAGCTATATTGTAACCACTGAGCCATTTCCCTAGCCCTGCCTTACTTCCATACACTGAAGTTATGGGGTTTTTTTTTCTTTCTCTTGGTCCCCTATACCAAAATCCCATATGCTACATACAATCATTTACTTTTCTATTCATTTATTGGCTGATTATTATATGCAAAAGAATTTACCAATACAGCAGGGAAGATACTGAGAAAATAGATACAGATTTTTGTTACATTATACAGACAAGTATAATGCATTTATGCAAGGATTAGGTTTCAGAGGGGACAGAGCTAGAATTTTATGTCACATTGCAAAGGAACAAGAACTCTCACCCAGTGGGCCATCTTCTAAGCTCCAAGTATGTGGCTTCAGAAGCTAAACCTTGAGCTTGGGTTCATGGAGTTGAGCTGAATAGAGTGAGGCTGCTCTCTGGTATGACAATATAATGGAAATTGTGAGCAAATGTTGGAACATACCACCAGACCACATGGGGCTAGACAGGGGATTAAAAACTGAATCTGAAGACAAAGGTCCTTAGACAATGGTGTAAGCTTTCCCATGATTTCTACTTACTTAGAGCAGATCCTTCTAGAAACCCCAATGGTGTGAAAGGGAGAGCGGGAAGCCTTATAGTGGGCAAACTAAATTAATTTCTTCTTTCCTTGTGTGTATTGTGTGCAAAATGGAGGCAAAGAGGACCAGAGATGACAAAGAACATGGAGAAGTTTCCAGAAACACTGGTGAGTATGCCTGGTACATTTTGAGAGAAAAAAAAAAAACCAATCATGAGTTCCATGCTGCTATTCTGACTTGATGGGTTCCAAGATTTCCAATAGGACCATGTGTCAGCTTGTCTTCTTGTTGCTATGAAAGAATACTCTGACAAAAGCAACTTAAAAGGAAAGGGCTTATATTGGCTCCAAATTATAAGTTGTAGTTTACTGTGGTGAGAAAGGCACAGTGACAGGCATTTGATGGAGCTGGCCACTGACATCCACAATCAAAAGCAGAGAACAATTAGCCAATAAATGCATGACAGTGCTCAGCTCCCTTTCCCCATGCTTGTACAATCCAAAATCCCCTGGCCAGAGAATGGTGTCACCCACAGTGGGCAGGGCTTCCTACCTCAATCAATGTAATCAAGATAGCATTCTTACAGACATTCCCCATAGACAAACTTGTTCAAAACTCCATCCTACAGAATGGTGGTCACATTTAGGGTAGGTTTTCCCTTCTCAATACCATTTATAAACTCCCTCATGCACATGCCTAGAGCCTTGTCCTCTTGGTGATTTTTTTTGATCCTGTGAACTTGAGAACATTAACCATGTTCCATCGTTATGCTGCAAAATAGGAATAGCTTCATAGTGAAATAAATATGGGGTTCCTATTATAGTCAATAGCAATAGAAATATGGCAATAGAAAGAACACAGTCCACAGGAAAAGAAAAGACTAGGAATAATATGAGCTTTGACAGGGGTGGGATGAGAGTAAAGTGTTACCTTATTTTTTAAGTTATTAGGTCTTTTGAGGCTAACTTTCTCCTGGGTGTTCTTGTTCTTAAAGAAATCTACCACACCAGTTTGGGTCAACTCATTAAAGATGTAATTTATTGAAAAGACTATCTTTTTTCCACTGGATGCTTTCAGCTCCTTTGTTGAAGACCAAGTGACCATAGGTGTGTTGGTTCATTTCTGGGTCTTCAATCCTATTCCATTGATCCGCTTGCCTGATATTGTACCAATACTATGCAGTTTTTATCACTATTGCTCTGTAGTAGAGTTTAAAGTCTGGGATACTAAATCCCTGGGAAGTTCTTTTACTGTTGAGAATAGTTTTAGCTATCCTGGGTTTTTTGTTATTCCAGATGAATTTGAGAATTGCTCTTTCTAGCTCTATGAAAAACTGGGTTGGGATTTTTATGGGGATAGCATTGAATCTGTAGATTGCCTTTGGCAAGATGGCCATTTTAACTATATTAATCCTGCCAATTCATGAGCATGGAAGATTTTTCCATTTTCTGAGATCTTCTTCAATTTCCTTCTTCAGAGATCTGAAGTTCTTGTCATATAGGTCTTTCACTTGTTTGGTTAGAGTCACCCCAAGATACTTTATGCTGTTTGTAGCTATTGTGAAGGGGGTCATTTCCCTAATTTCTTTCTCAGTCTGCTTATCCTTTGAATATATAAAGGCTACTGATTTGCTTGCGTTGATTTTGTAGCCAGCCACTTTGCTGAAGTTGTTTATCAGCTGTAGGAGTTCTGTAGTAGAGTTTTTGGGGTCACCTAAGTATACGATCATATCATCTGCAAATAGTGATAGTTTGACTTCTTCCTTTCCAATTTGTATCCCTTTGATTTCCTTATGTTGCCTAATTGCTCTAGCTAGGACTTCAAGAACTATATTGAAAAGATATGGAGAGAGGGGACAGCCTTGTCTAGTCCCTGATTTTAGTGGGATTGCTTCAAGTTTCTCTCCATTTAATTTGATGTTGGCTACCGGTTTGCTGTATATTGCTTTTACTATGTTTAGATATGGGCCTTGGATTCCTGTCCTTTCCAAGACTTTTAGCATGAAAGGATGCTGAATTTTGTCAAATGCTTTTTCAGTATCTAATGAAATGACCATGTGTTTTTTTTCTTTGAGTTTGTTTATGTAGTGGATAGCATTTATGGATTTCCTTATATTGAACCATCCCTGCATCCCTGGGATGAAGCCTACTTGATCATGGTGGATGATCGTTTTGATGTGTTCTTGGAATCGGTGGGCAAGAATTTTATTTAGCATTTTTGCATCGATATTCATAAGGGAAATTGGCCTGAAATTCTCTTTTTTAGTTGGATCTTTGTGTGGTTTTGGTATCAGCGCAATAGTGGCTTAGAAGAAGGAGTTGGGTAGTGTTCCTTCTGTTTCTATTTGGTGGAAAAGTTTGAAGAGTATTGGTGTTAAGTCTTCTTTGAAGGTCTGATAGAATTCTGCACTGAAGCCATCTGGTCCTGTGCTTTTTTTGGTCGGAAGGCTATCTATGACCCTTTCTATTTCTTTAGGGGTTATGGGTCTGTTTAGATGGTCTATTTGATCCTGGTTTAATTTTGGTAATTGGCATCTGTCTAAGAAAATGTCCATTTCATCCAGATTCTTCAGTTGTGTTGAGTACAGGTTTTTGTAGTAGGATCTGATGATTTTTTGAATTTCCTCGCTTTCTGTTGTAATATCTCTGTTTTCATTTCTAATTTTGTTAATTTGGATACTTTCTCTATGCCCTTTGGTCAGTCTGGCTAAGGGTTTATCTATCTTGTTGATTTTTTCAAAGAACCAGCTTTTGGTCTTGTTGATTCTTTGTATGGTTCTCTTGGTTTCTACTTGATTGATTTCAGCCCTGAGTTTGATGATTTCCCGTCTTCTTCTCCTTCTGGGTGAATTAGCTTCTGCTTGTTCCAGGGCTTTCAGTTGTTCCGTTAATCTTCTAGTGTATGCTCTCTCGAATTTCTTTTTGGAGGCACTCAAAGCTATGAGTTTTCCTCTTAGCACTGCTTTCATTGTGTCCCATAGATTTGTATATGTTGTGCCTTCATTTTCATTAAATTCTAAGAAATCTTTGATTTCTTTCTTTATTTCTTCCTTGACCAAGGTATCATTGAGCTGATTCAATTGGAGGTCAGCCTGCAGAAGAATGCGCATCGATCCATTCTTATCTCCTTGTACCAAGCTCAACTCCAAATGGATCAAGGACCTCCACATAAAACCTGACACACTGAAACTAATCGAAAAGAAACTGGGGAAGACCCTGGAGGACATGGGCACAGGGGAAAAGTTCCTGAATAGAACACCAATAGCTTATTCTCTAAGATCAAGAATTGACAAATGGGACCTCATAAAACTACAAAGTTTCTGTAAGGCAAAGGACACCGTCAAAAGGACAAAACATCAACCAAAAGACTGGGAAAGGATCTTTACCAACCCTAAATCCGACAGAGGGCTAATATCTAATATATACAAAGAACTCAAGAAAGTAGAACCCAGAGAACCAAATAACCCCATTAAAAAGTGGGGTACGGAGCTAAACAAAGAATTTTCACATGAAGAACTTCGGAGAGCTGAGAAACACCTTAAGAAATGTTCAACATCATTAATCATTAGGGAAATGCAAATCAAAACAACCCTGAGATTTCACCTCACACCAGTCAGAATGGCTAAGGTCAAAAACTCAGGAGACAGCAGGTGTTGGCGAGGATATGAAGAAAGAGGAACACTCCCCCACTGCTGGTGGGATTGCAAGGTGGTGCAACCACTTTGGAAATCAGTATGGCGGTTCCTCAGAAAGCTGGGCATGTCACTTCCTGAGGACCCTGTTATACCACTGCTGGGCATATATCCAGAGGATTCTTCAGCATGCAATAAGGACACATGCTCCACTATGTTCATAGCAGCCCTATTTGTAGTAGCCAGAAGCTGGAAAGAACCTAGGTGTCCTTCAACGGAGGAATGGATACAAAAAATGTGGTATATTTACACAATGGAATACTATTCAGCCATTAGAAACAATGAATTCATGAAATTCTTAGACAAATGGATGGAGCTGGAGAACATCATACTAAGTGAGGTAACCCAGTCTCAAAAGATCAATCATGGTATGCACTCACTGATAAGTGGATATTAGCCTAGAAACTTTGAATACCCAAGACATAATCCACAAATTAAATGATGTCCATAAAGAATGGAGTAGTGGCCCCTGATTCTGGAAAGACTCAGTGCAAGAGTATAGGGGAATTCCAGAACAGGGAAATGGGAAGGGGTGGATGGAAGAACGGGGGGACGGAAGAGGGCTTATGGGACTTGCGGTGAGTGGGGACCCAGAAAAGGGGAAATCATTTGAAATGTATATAAAAATATATCAATAAAAAAGAATGTAAATAAATGCTTGTTGCTCTTTAAAAAAATAAAATAAAATAAATTACTGAAAAAAAATGATGTAATTTTATGCATTTATAACCAAGAAGGCTGGTTAAATCCATATGTTCTGGTTACTTGAGATAGAAAGATGTCCAGATAAAGGCCTTGCCAATGGTGTAAGCTTTCCCATGATTTCCACTTACTTAGAGCAGATCCTTCTAGAAATCCCAATGGGGGGCTGGAGAGATAGCTTGATGATTAAGAGCACTGACTGCTCTTCCAAAGGTCCTGAGTTCAAATCCCAGCAACCACATGGTGGCTCACAACCACCGGTAATGAGATCTGATGCCCTCTTCTGGAGTGTCTAAAACAAACAAACAAACAGCAACAACAACTAGAAACCCCAATGATGTGAAAGGGAGAGTGGGAAGCCTTACAGTGGGTAAACTAAGTTAATTTCTTCTTTCCTTGTGTGTATAAGACAAGAGGAGCTGGGCTCTAAGAATGGTGACTTTACTAAGAACTGCTTGTTTGTTGTGTATGCACATGTATGTATGTATGTGTGTATATATCTCTGTGTGTGGGGAGAGTATACACACACACATACACACTTTATTTGGGTAAGACATACATATGTGATGGTTTGTATATGCTTGGCCGAAGGCATGGCACTATTAGGAGGTGTGGCCTTGTTGAAGTAGATGTTTCACTGTAGGTGTGGTTCTTAAGACCCTCATCCTAGCTACCTGGGAGCCAGTGTTCTCTGCCTTTGGAACAAGATGTAGAGCTCTTAGGTCTTCCTGTATCATGCCAGCCTGGATGCTGCCATATTCCGGTCTTGATGATAATGGACTGAATCTCTGAACCTGTAAGCTTGCCCCAATTAAATGTTGTCCTTATATTGTTACCTTGGTCACAGTATCTGTTCAAAGCAGTAAAACCCTAAATAAGACACTGTATTGCTTTTTTATAAAAATTATTTATATACTTCAAGCACTTTCCCAAGTTTTTTTAATTGTACATTCAAAAGGTGTACATTCAGAGAAAATGCGATGTTTCTTCATGGTCATCTGGCATGGTATACAACTATGGGTGTCACTCTGGTGGTTAGTGAGGAGTCTACCCACATTCAGTTCCGCACAAGTCCTCACTCTGTGGGAGTAGGGACAGGAAGGAGCACTGGGGTGTCTATAGTTTCTCTTCAAAAACATTTCCTGAATTTTTCTTTCAGAAATTAAGTCAGTTCAACCTGTACATGTCATGGCCTCCTTCGTGTCTTTATGAAAGGCAGGAACTTAGATGGCATGCTTTGAAGTAGAACACATTTTCATTCTTGAGAGAAAAACAAAAACATATTGATGGCAGAGCAAGGCTGGGAAACAAAAACCCAAATAAGAAGTACTGTAGCTGTAGTTGCTCCTTATTCTCTATTTCCTCACTCCTGTTAAAACCAAGTGCTTGCATAGTTGTCTCAGGTCATAGATTGTCATTTCCTTCTCTTCCTACCCTCTGTACCCACCCTACAAGAGTGATATAATATAGACTCCATATTGATTAGAAATATGCTTCCTCTTTGGATTACTCGTAGGCATGTGAGGTATGGGCGTGGATTAATAAGGGGTGGCTGGGGTGGGATGTGACAGCTGACTCCCATTTCTGGTCATGACATTTTCTATACCATAGCTGCAGGACTGTGAACCACTAACCTTAAATCTTGACACTTGCATGCTTAGTAAATGACTTTTCTCTTGGTGTTCCAGGATTGCATGCGCTACATCAGATCTCGTATTAGCCCAACCTCTGAGTGAGTAAGCACTTGAGGAGCACCATATGTGCTAATGGGACTTGGAAAATGCTGACTGACATTCTTTTCTTGCTAGGGTGGCTGGCCAGCGTGACCTCCTGGGATCCACCTGTGTCTGACTCACTAGCACTGGGATTACAAGGACATACCACAGAAATACTATTCAGTTTCTGTGACAAAGGATATGTGTAGCCAAGTGAATGGAGATTGCTTGCCCAACATGCTGTTTTATTTTCATGATGTTTAGTTTTTCTTTTTTTGAAAAGAAAAGTACTTTGTGTATTCTAGGTACTCTTAGTCAGCTGTGTAGATGATACAAACATTCCCCATCTACAGGCTGATTCTTCACTTAAAAGATGGTATATTGGTCCTATTTATTAACTTTTTGACCTTAATGCCTGAGTTAATAGGGGTGTGTTCAGATAGTTCCTTCCTATTTTATATTTCTATAAATTGAAACTTATTCTGTCCCTTCTGCTTTTCTAGATTCAGGGTCTTTAGGTCTTATGTTGAGGTTATTGGTCTATGTGAAGTTGTCTTGTGCAGGGTTAGACATGAGGATCTCATTTCATTCTTCTAGAGAACCTATCCCATTTGACAGACACCATTTGTTAAATGTTGTTTTCATCTGATATATATATTGCTGGCTTCTTTGTTAAAAATCAGGTGACTGTAGACTGGTCATTTTCCACAATGTTAAATCTACCATTCTTGAACATGGAAGGTCTTTCCATTTTTCTAATGCCTTCTATGATTTCTTTCTTTAGAACTTAAATTTTCCATTGTAGAGGTCTTTTGCTGCTTGGTTAAGTTTACTCTAAGACTTTATTTCCTTCAAGGCTATAATAAATAGGAGTTCTTCCGTGATCTTTGTTTATCTCATCATGGAGTACAGACACACTAATGATTGTTGTAAGGTGATCTTTCTATCTGGCCATGAAATGGTTGACCACTTCGAAGGGGGGTGGTTAGGCATGTGGATTCTCAATTCTACTCCATTGTCAAACATTTTTATTACTTTAGCGCTATAGTATGACTTGAAATGATGACAAATCCTGGCATAGATGTAAGGAAAGGGACCACTTATTCACTGCTGATAGGTGTACAAACTGGTCCATCTACCATGAAAATCAGTGTGGAAGTTCCTTAAAATGCTAGGACTATATCTACCACATGACCCAGCTATACCACTCTTGAGCATCTAGCCCAATGGTTCCTAACTTTTCTAATCTGTGACTTTTCAATATAGTTCCTCATGTTGTAGTGACCTCCAACCACAAATTTATCTCTGTTGCTACTTTACAATTAAAATTTTGCTACTGTTTTGAGTCATGCTGTAAGTATCTGTATTTCCAATGGTGTTAGACGACCCCTGTAAAAGAATGGTTCAACCCCCAAAGGGGTTACAACCCACAAGTTGAGAATCACTGATCTAGCCTGAAGACTCTACATCCCACTGTAGTGATACCTGTTCATCTGTGTCCTTGCCACCCTTTGCACAATGCCCAAGAAATGGAAACCACCTATGTATCTATAAATAAATGAATGGATAATGAATGTGTGATACATTTATACAACAGAATTATTATCCAGTTGTTAAGAAAAATGAGATTATGAAATTCTCAGGTGAACATATGGAACTGGAAAAATCACAGTGGTTGAGGGAACCCAGGGTCAGAAAGACAATTTCTGCATGTTTTCTTTCATTCAGGGTTGTTAGCTTTGAACTTTTAGGTATGTGTTTAATTTTTAATACCTGCAGAGACTAGAAAATTAATAAGAAGCCGTGGAGTGGGCTTTCAAGGTAGGGAGATGAAGCACAGTGAGATGAAGAAGGAAAGGTAAATGATGGCATGGAAGGGTTAAGTGGGGCAGAGGCTCCAGGGCAAGGAAGAGGAAGGAATACAGGAAAGATTACTATACTAAAGATGTTCTGAAAAAGTCACATGAAAGTCTATTACTGAAGAATTTTCCTAAAATATATCATGTACCTTTATAAAGGGCTTAAGTGGAATTACCCGTAATGTAGCAACAATTTTCTGTAGTAGAAACCACAGGGTAACAAACATAATACTTGCTACTACAGGGTCACCTGTGGATGTTGTGGCCCGGTGAGAACCCATTGACCCTTATGTATCACAGGTTATTTGCCATTGCCCCAGCACTCAAGAATATGACAATAAAACTATTACTGAAGATTCCAGATACTCAGGTTACAAAACATAGAGAAATCAAGCTGTATTGTTAAGCATCAAACTTATTGCCTAGGTTTCATAGTATTGGAAGGTATTATGATTGCTACAGGGGGAGGAAAGTCATTAATCTTATCCAGTTGTGAAACCTGCAAACTACAACCATGATCAGACTGGCAAGACCGATGTAATAGTGGCACAATTGTCTTGGGAATAACCAGCATTTTCTGATTGGATTTAAGGTTTGCTCCACAAGATGACCTGTGACTAGACAGGTCATAGGCCCTTTTGGGAGGACCTATTAATATTACCTGGATAAAGGCTCATAGTATTAAGCCAATTCCTAATGACTCACACTGATAGCTATAGATTAGTGTACGTATCAACCCTCATCAGTGACTCTTCTTTCTTTGTTCCCCAGTAAATGGTGATTAAACAGAGACTAACAACTCATCAAGTATCAGATACTGTAGAGTGCTCAGCCCTGAAGAGATCACCTCTTCCCCCAGGGCTCAGGGATCTTCATGTGGGATTTGGGGTGGGGGATTGGAAGAGCCAAAGATAGTGAGTGACTACAGGCAAACACTAGTTTTTAAGACATGACAGGGGAGTTGCATGTACAAACCCACAGTAGTTGTGACAGCACATACACAATATCTGGGAACACTCAAGCCATACAAAAACTTAGCATGGATGGAGAGGTGGGCCTGAAGTGTAGCTGAGAAGCTATTGGCTAGTGATAACTGCCAGGAGAGGGAGAATTAGTTGTTGTTTAAGTGTGTGGCTCCTGAGATGTTGACTACTCCAATGACTCTCCACACACTCAAGCCTACAGACGCAGCACTTAGGTAGACTCATAGATTTATATTTAAAAAATGAAAGAGGACACAATAGTGGTTGGGCTTAGATATGGGAGCAGCTGTGGGGAGGAATGCGTATGATAAAAAGCAACACTTTTTTTAATTTCACATAAAGGATTACATTTATTAATAAGTACATTTAGGAATTCAATACATTTTCATGGGCTAAACTGAACACATCTATGCATAGCTCTAGTAAACCTCAAGAGTAATTACAGTGTTTAGCTAAGAACTTTCAGTAAAAGATATTTCTAAGCAGAATATTTTATGCTAGACATTGTTTCATATGCTTATACATATGTTCATAAAAGCAAGCAAATATTTAATTTATTTGACTAGTAGGTTTACATCTTCTACAGATTCAACATATCTTTTTTTTTTCTGCTTCCTAGGAGGATGTGTCTTATCCTGACCTGTTTACTAACGACCACTAAATTTGCATTATGTCATTCTATCCCAAAAATGAGCATTTTAAAAATTTCTAGACTTTACAAACTTTCATGACTCCCTGTTCTTAACTTTTGGCAGGTAGTGTTAAAACGTTCAAGAGGTGTTTCTCTGTTCTTCCTAAAATGCAACATATTACATTCTAAAGAATTAATAAAAAGAATGATACCAAATGGGCAGATTGGGCATGACAGAACCTTTTAAGAGGACACTCCACTGATAGTATTAATAGAATAGAGTTAATAATGTGTGCTCAACTATTTGATTGAACTAATCTAGTAAGGTAATCTTGACCCATAAATTCAATCTGCTAAACTTCCGCTGCATATCTCTTGCCTTATAATTCCCTCCATTGCTCTTTATTTACAGCTAGCTGGTCAAGAAAGCTTAGAATATTAGTGTAAACAGGCAACTTAAACTTGTAATATATACAAACAAGTTTTTTTTTTGTGTGTGTGTGTATGTGTGTGTGCGTGTGTAGATGTATAGATGCACACATAAATATGTATGTGTCCGAGTGGATGGACAGCCACACCTTGAATGAAGATGCATGGGAGAGAACTGACTGTAAATAAAATGTGAAAGATGAACAGAACTATAGTCTGTTCAGCCATCCCAAGGGAGTAGGAACAGCAACAGGAGAATCAGGAGACCTCTGAAGAAACCAATCTTTGTCCACGTCACTTACTTCCTTAGTCCCTTTGTTTAGAAGCCACAGTTAATCATTTCTGTCACACATTGCTCATGAGGTTAGAGAGTATATTCAAAAAAATAAACTGAAATGCTTTAAAATCCACAAATAATTCTGCAGATGTTAATTATCATGTTCAGCCGTTGAGCTGAGAGACAATTTGTGGATCAAAAGGCAACTTTCCTGGGAACCATGTGCACACTTTAATACCTCACTCTTCTTGGAGCTCTGAGTGTCATTATTAATGTTTGATTACTTTTCACTGTCAAAAGCTACGCGGCAACTTCTGTTACTGTTTGGGAGAAACTGTACTGTCAAGTGTCACGAACATGAACTTTGAAGTGATATGGATATAGGTTTCATTCTCTACATTGCAGTTGACATCTGCATGACCAAGATGAAAGGCTTTAATTACAAGAGAAAGCGTTATTAACGGAAAGGCACCCACCAGACTCCAAATTATACTGTCTGCAATGGCAACCTTTAAGTCAGAAGGCGGCTGATAGCTTTGTGCTACTTTCCCACAGAAGAGATTAGAGTCAGGATTGTACTCACTTTCCCTCCCATCCTCAGTGTAAGCTTCCTGGGGTTAGGATCATACTCTTAAAATTTGAATAGGAAAAAAGTCTGCTAATTGCTTACACAAGTTGCTGCCTCTAGAGTTCAAGATTCCTGCTCTTCTTCATCATCATGATCTTCATCTGTTCTAAGAAAATGTGTACTTCATATTTACTGTACGTGTACACACACACACACACACACACACACACACTTTTATATGTATCAATTGGTTGGTTTTTCCAAACTTTCATTTATTGATTTTTTTTTTTAGGTTAGTGTTCACAGCAATGGTTTCAGTGAAGTACTGTCACATACTCTTCTCATTCCCTCCTTTCCCTGTATTTTCTCATATGTCTTTCCCTCCTCTCTGATGGGTTAGTGTTTGTCCCCAGTCAATTCTCTTCTCTTTGTAGATGATATGTAATCTGTTGCCCTACTGACCGCATTTTTATGACTCCCCTTTCTAGTTTCATTACCTGACTACCCCCCCCCCCACACCACACACACACTATTTGTCTTTCTAAATCTGGCTGATTGCACTTGATATATTGAGGTTCATTTGTATCCAGTTCCACGTGAACCATGATTTTGGTACTCTTTACAGTTGTATCAAATTCCATTGTATGTTTGTAACTGGACTTTTGCCTATTTTATGGGTTTCTATTTCTACTACCCTTCTCTATCCTTATTCCTTCCAATCCCCCAATACTAGGTAGGAAATAAAAAAAGGCTAGAGGGGGAGGAAAGGGGTGTCAATGTTGCTAATTAAGGGCATCAAATTAGGGAGCAGTTTTGATTTTCTTTCTTTCTTTCTTTCTTTCTTTCTTTCTTTCTTTCTTTCTTTTTCCTTCCTTCCTTCCTTCCTTCCTTCCTTCCTTCCTTCCTTCCTCCCTCCCTCCCTCCCTTTCTTTCTTTCTTTCTTTCTTTCTTTCTTTCTTTCTTTCTTTCTTTCTTTCTTTCTTTCTTTCTTTCTCCTTCCTTTCTTTCTTTCTCCTTCCTTCCTTCCTTCCTTCCTTCCTTCCTTCCTTCCTTCCTTCCTTCCTTCCTTTCTTTCTTTCTTTCTTTCTTTCTTTCTTTTTTCTTCCTTCCTTCCTTCCTTCCTTCCTTCCTTCCTTCCTTTCTTTCTTTCTTTCTTTCTTTCTTTCTTTCTTTCTTTTTTCCGAGACAGAGTTTCTCTGTATAGCCCTGGCTGCCCTGGAACTCACTCTGTAGACCAGGCTGGCCTCGAACTCAGAGATCTGCCTGCCTCTGTCTCCCAGAGTGCTGGGATTACAGGTGTGCGCCACCACCACCCAGCAGTTTTGATTTTCATTGTCAGGATATTTCCAGCCAGCAGCCAGCAGCCAGCAGCCAGCGACCAACTGCTTAACAGATGAGCCAAAGAAATAGACAGGTACTAAAAGATGAAGCACAATGACCAAAGGATATAGAAAAAATGTTCAGTTTCACTAACCATAAGAGAAATAGCAAGAAACACTATATTGAGAAACTTCTAAGCCTAGTCAAATTAGTAGTGACTAGGAAAACTAATAACAAGTACTGGTGAGGATGCAAACAACCATGAATACTTGCACACTACTGGTGTGAGTATAAATTCATCCAACCATGATAGCACTCAGTATTGCTCTTCACAGAAAAATAAGAACTAGAGTCTGACCTAGCTATACTACTTCTGGGTATTTATCTGAACAACGTAGAATCAACCTATCACAGATGTACATATAGCATTTACTGCAGCTCTGTTCACAATAGCTTAGTAATAGAGACAGCACAGGCATCCAGCAACAGAGGAGTGAAGGAAGGAACTGTGGTAATGTACAAAGGATCTTTATGGCGAACCATAGAGAAGAGTGAAGTTATATTTTGGGGAGGAATATAGATGCAACTGTAAATAACCGTATTAAGTGAACTAAGTCAGCCTCAGATATAGAAGCATTACATGCTGCCTCACATTTATGGTTCCTAGATTATTTGTGTATGTGTATATGCATATATATAATGCATATCACATACGTGTACATACATGACATAAATATAGATGATAAAGTATCTATAGGGGAAAGAGGATTAAAGAAGTGGAAGGGTGAAAAGGGAGGACATGGGGTTTGAGAGGAAGTATGCTCAAAATACATTGTGTGAAACTGTCCCCATGATCTCACAATTTCTGTACGCTTTAAAATTTGCCACATCATCTCATCCTTTCGTCCATACTATAAGTAAAAGGGAAGGTCTGATTATTACCCATGTCATTTATTTCATCCACTAAAGAGCCGTTTTTCATGAGCAGTATGAAAAGCTTTCCGTCTCCCTGGATTCCTTGGAGAATGCTTTTGGAGAGCATTCAGATCAGAGAACAGCACGGAGAGCTCGCTGTTGGAAGGGATAATGAAAGCAAAAGGCCATTAGGTTGTTTACATTCTTGATGTCCCAGGCCCACTGACCATCCATCACTACAAGAAGTTCCCGCCAGCCTTTGCATCATGAAGTGTGTTCCCTTGCTGGAGACCCATGGGAGCACACGTTGGCCCAGTGTCCCTGAGGTGATGCTGACGCACAGCTTTGCGAGGGGAGGCAAGAGGCACAGAGCCTAGTGATGTCACCAAGGCATCTCAGTTCTTGGATGGCTGACAGTGGCTTCATTTGCCAGATACGCGCTGGAAATCTAAAGGGAATTCTGCGTCCAGAAAGCACGTCTAGAGTAGGTCAAATCCAACGCACAAGATTCAACACGGGGATCTCCTCAACACTCACCCCTCATTCCCCGTAATGGTTGGGGACACTAAAGAAAGTTTGCAAAGTGTTAAAGGGCTGTCCTGAACAGTAGTAGCAAAACCTCCCTTAGAGGATGGACTGACAATCATTATCCAATAAAAGGCAACACACAGCTAGCTCTTCCTTCTGAAACATCTTCTGATCAGGGGCTTTTCTTCCAACCCTGTCTTCCTGAAGTCCGGATGTTCACCGAGTGAAAACTCTAGGGGGAGCTATTTTGTTTGTAATGTGACTTGTGATCTGTCTTTCTTCTTTTTTTCTTTCTTTCTTTTTTTAATTTATTGATATATTTTTATTTACATTTCAAATGATTTCCCCTTTTCTGGACCCCCCACTCCCCAACTGGGCACTTCACTTCCAGTGATCTGTCTTTTCAAGAAAGCAAGATGCTTTAAAATTCCAGGTTCCTCTTAAAGAAAAACTTACGTATGAAACGCTTATAGGGAGAGCCCCACCCATCATGCTGGAAATTTCACTGGTGTAAAAACTAGGAAACGATGCATGTGTTCTCCGTTACATCAAACAGTATGTGGGTATCCCAGGAGTAAGGAAAGAAACACAGGCTTGAAAAATAAGCAAACCTGGACCTGGATTTCAGCTCAGGAGTAGCTATGGGACTGTAATATCTGTGGATGAAATGCTTAGTTTCACAAGAGCTTAGTTGTTGAACATTTAGTTCCCAGTCAGTGGAGCTATTGGGGGGAAGTTCTGGGATCTTTAGAAGACAGGCCCAGTTGGAGGAAGTATATCACTGGGGCAGGTTCTTGGGGTATCTTGTCTGTGGCCCCTTACTGTCTCCCTCTTTCTGTTTTTCTGTCCAAAATGAGGCAAAGCAACACCTCTACCACATGTACATATGATCATGCTCCTATGTGTGGAGGTCCAAAGGATTGTCCTTTGATCCCTGTGAAACTGTGAGTCAAAGTAAATTCTTCTTCCCTTAATTTTTCATGTGGCTTATTTTGAATACCGTGATGAAAAGCTAACTAATGTGCCAGGGGAGGTATTGGGCAATTGGCTTCATAACATGGGAATAGAAGCCTGTGTTCTCCACAGCTCTTATTTGGATTTAATTTGACACCTGCAAGCTGACGAATTGTATGTGCTCAAAAGCTATTTTCACTCCCGCACTATTTCTTTAGACTATGAGATAATATACCCACTTACATTCCTGTGTGGATTTTGCCCAGTAATTACCTTCTTGCTTTTTACATGGGCAATTAGGTACACAAAAGAGGGCACTGCATGGTGGTGCTGGGAGTCCCCTCCCTCATTCCTATCAATGATAGGGTGGCTGCAGGAGGGAGCTTGCATAGAACAGTGCTTGATACTGCTGGGAAATGCATTTGTGCCTCAAGCACAGGTCAGGGAGAAAATAATGACAGGATGACATTTGCTTCTGTGGAGAGTTCTGGGCAGTGATTTGTTCCTGAACAGAAAGCATATATTTCCTGGCATGCCAAGGATCTGCCTCTGTGGTAGGCTGAGGACTACTCTGCCTTACACAGACATAGTATTCTATATCAGTTAAGTGTTGGGTTAAGATTCCCTCAGAATGTTATAAGGTACAGAAAGCCTAATTCTCAGCGTCCAGCAAAGCAAAGGTTGCTTTGGAATCTGTTTTATAAATCTCATGCTGGCTGACTGCTAGGCCAAGAAAACTGTTACTAGTTAACCAATACAGGAAAACAAGACTGAGGAGAAGTACCCACAGCAAGGACCAGAGGGAAACATTTTCCTTATGCCTCATTCTTTGGCTGTTTGGACCGAAGGATAGTAATGAGGAGCTATATCCTCTCAGGATATTATCTCAGAGTCATTCTAAAGCCTTGCTAAGAAGTCTCTCCCTTAATTTTTCTTTTTAGCCACGTTTATACAAGTGGATTGTATTTTGATATTATCCTGGCAGTTCTTTTATTTAACAAAGGACTCTTAGGTTTTCCATGACGGCAGTTACTTCAAGCCTGATGTTAAAGTACTTGTCGGATTTGGAAGTATTCTTAGAATAAAGCTCGAGGGAAACTTGGGGATGGTTACTTTAGCTCCCTCATCATGTAGGTGGCTAGGTGAGTCCATGACTCTGATTGCCCATGGTAACGCATTGACTAGCGTCTGGGCTGGATGGAGAACTTCGCTTTGTATTTCCTTATTTAAAAAAATGGGATTTTAAAAAAATTAATTAATTAATTAATTAACCAATTTAATACTCCATATTCTGCCCCCTCAATACCATCCACCCTCTGACTGTTCCATAACCCATACTTCCTCCCTACCCCTTGTCTCCACGTGGATGTCCCTACCTGCCACCCCACCTGACCTCTAAACTCCCTGGGGCCTCCAGTCTCTTGAGGGTTAGGTGCATCATCTCTGAATGAACACAGACCTAGAAGTCCTCTACTGTATGTGTGCTGGAGACTTCATGTCAGCTGGTGTATGCTGTCTGTTTGGTGGTCTAGTGTTTGAGGGATCTCATGGGTCCAAATTAATTGAGACTGCTGGACCTCCTACAGGGTCGCCCTTCTCCTCAGCTTCTTTCGGCCTTCCCTCGTTCAACAACAGGTGTCAGCTGCTTCTGTCCATTGGTTGGGTGCAAATATCTGCATCTGACTCCTTCAGCTGCTTGTTCGGTCTTCCAGAGTGCTGTCAGGCTAGATCCCTTTTTGTAAGCGCTCCATAGCCTCAGTAATAGTGTCAGGCCTTGGGATCTCCCCTTGAGCTAGATCCCACTTTGGGCCTGTCACTGGACCTTCTTTTCTTCAGGCTCCTTTCCATTTCCATACTTGCAATTCTTTCAGACAGGAACAATTATGGGTCAGAGTTGTGACTGTGGGATTGTCCCCCTCTCCCTCATTTGGTGCCCTGTCTTCCTCTTGGAGGTGGGCTCTATAAGTTCCCTCCCCCTACTGTCGGGTATTTCATCTAAGGTCCCTCCCTTTGAGTCCCGAGAGTCTCTTACCTCCCAGGTCTCTGGTTCATTCTGGAGGATCCCCCCTCCTATCTCCTGAGGTTGCCTGTTTCCCTTTTTTTTTTTTTTTTTTTTTTTTTTTTTGCTAGCTCCTGGGGCTTCATTCCTTTTCCTTCACCCAGTACCAGATCAGGTTCCCCACTCCCCCTCAGCCTTCCACCCCTTTCACTCACTCCCAGATCCCTCCCTATTTCTCCACTTGTGATTGCCTTCTTCTCCATCCCAAGTGGGACTGAGGCATCCTCACTTGTGCACTTCAGTTTGTTGACCTTTTTGAGTTCTGTGGCTAATATCCACTTATTAGTGAGAACATACCATGCATGTCCTTTTGGGTCTGAGTTACCTCACTTAGGATGATATTTTCTAGTTCCATCCATTTGCCTGCAAAACTTCAAGACTCTCAAGAAAGAAATAGAAGATCTTAGAAAATGGAGAGATCTCCCATGCCCATGGATTGGCAGAATTAACATAGTAAAAATGGCCATCCTACCAAAGACAATCTGTATATTCAATGCAATCCCCCATCAAAATCCCAACACAATTCTTCAAAGACATGGTAAGAGCAATTCTCAAATTCATCTGAAAAGGCAAAAAACAAAAACAAAAACAGGATAGCAATAACAATTCTTAACAATAAAAGTATGACTGGGGGGGGGGGAATCACCATCCCTTACCTCAAGCTTTACTACAGAACAATAGTGTTAAAAACTTGCATGGCATTGGTACAGAGACAGACACATTGATCAGTGGAATAGAACTGAAGACCTAGAAATGGAACCACACACTTACAGACATTTGATCTTTGACAAAGAACCCAAAAATATACAATGGAAAAAAGAAAGCATCTTCAATAAATGGTGCTGGTCTAACTTGCTGTCTGTATGAAGAAGAATGAAAATAGGCCCATATTTGTCACTTTGCACAAAGTTCAAGTCCAAGTGAATCAAGGACCTCAATTTAAAACTGGGTGCACTGAATCTAATAGAAGAGAAAATTGGAAAGAGTCTTGAACTCATTGGCACAGGGGGAAATTTCCTAAACAGAACTCCAATAGCCCATGCTCTAAGATCAAGAACTGATAAGTGGGACCTCATGAAACTGGAAAGCTTCTATATAGGTAAAGGACACAGGTAATAAGACAAATCGGCAACCTACAGATTGGGAAAAAAACTTCACTAACCCCACATCTGATAGAGGGCTAATATCCAAAATTTATAAAGAACTCAAGAAGTTAATCACCAAAAAAAACCCAAACAACCCAATCAAAAAATGGGGTATAGAACTAAACCGAGATTTTACAACTAAGGAATTTCAAATGGCTAAGAAGCACCTAAAATGTTCAAAGTCCTTAGTGATCAGAGAAATGCAAATCAAAACGACCCTGAGATTTCACCTTACACCAATCAGAATGGCTAAGATCAAAACTTTAAGTGACAACACATGATGGAGAAAGAGGAAGACTCCTCCATTGCTGGCGGGATTGCAAACTGGTACAACTACTCTGGAAATCAATCTGGAGGTTCCTCAGAAAATAGGAAATAGATCTACCTGAAGACCAAGCAATGGCACTCTTGGGAATATGCCCAAAAGATGCCCTACCATGCCACAAAGGCCTGTGTTCCCCTGTGTTAATAGTGGCCTTATATGTCATAGCCAGAAGCTAGAAACAAACTAGATGTCACAACAGAAGAATGGATACAGAAAATGTGGTTCATTTACACAATGAAATGTATAAAGATTTTTTTAATTTTTAATTTTTTATTAGACATATTATTTATTTATATTTCAAATGATTTCTCCTTTTCTGCCCCCACCCCCGAAAGCCTCATAGGTCATCTCCCCTCCCCCTGTTCTCCAATCAACCCCTTCCCACTTCCCTGTCCTGGCATTCCCCTACACTGCTTCATTGAGCCTTTCCAGGACAAGGGGCCTCTCCTCCCTTTGAAGTTCAATAAGGTCATCCTCTGCTGCCTATGCATCTGGAGCCATGGGTAACACCATGTGTACTATCTGTTTGATGTTTTTGTCCCTGGGAGCTCTGGGAGTACTAGGTAGCTCATATAGTTGTTCCCCCTTTAGCTCCTTGGGTCCTTTCTCTAGCTCCCCCATTAGGGACCGTCTGCTCAGTTCAATGGCTGGCTAAGAGTGTCCCCCTCTGTGTTTCTCATGCACTAGCAGAGCCTACTACAGCTACAGCCAACTCCAGACAGCAAGTGCTTGTGGGCATCAATAATAGTGTCTGGGTTTTGTAACTGTATATGGGATGGATCACTAGGTGGGGTAGTCTCTGGATGGTCTTTCCCCCAGACTCTGCTCCACCCTTTGTCTGCATTTCCTTCTGTGGGTATTTTGTTCCCCCTTCTAAGAAGGACCAGAGTATCCATACTTTTTTCTTCCTTCTTCTTGGGCATCATTTAATATGTGAATTATGTCTTGGGTATTTCAAACTTCTGGGCTAATAGAGTGCATACCATGCATCTTCTTTTGTGATTGGGTTACCTCACTTAGGATGATATTTTCCAGTTCTGCTCATTTGCCTAAGAATTTCATGAATTCATTGTTTTTAATAGCTGAGTAGTATTCCATTGTGTAATTATACCACATTTTCTCTATCCATTGCTCCGTTGAGGGACATTTGGGTTCTTTCCAGCTTCTGGCTGGAAATAGGGCTGCTATGAACATAGTGAAGCATGTGCCCTTATTACATGCTGGGGAATCCTCTGGGTATATGCCCAAGAGTGGTATAGTGGGGTCCTCCAGTAGCATCATGCCCAGTTTTCTGAGGAACCACCTGACTGATTTCCAGAGTGGTTGTATCAGCTTGCAGCCCCACCAGCAGAGGAGGAGTGTTCCTCTTTCTCCACATCCTCGCCAGCACCTGCTGTCTCCTGAGTTCTTGATCTTAGCCATTCTGACTGGTATGAGGTGAAATCTCAGGATTGTTTTGATTTACATTTTCCTGATGACTGAGGATGTTGAACATTTCTTTAGGTGCTTCTCAGCCATTCAATATTCCTCAGGTGAAAATTCTTTGTTTAGCTCTGTACCCCATTTTTTAATAAGGTTATTTGTCTCTTTGGAGTCTAACTTCTTGAATTCTTTGTATATATTGAATATTAGCCCTCTGACTGATGTAGGGTTAGTGAAGATCTTTTCCCAATTTGTTGCTTGCTGTTTTGTCCATGACAAGAACTTCAAGCCTCTAAAGGAAGAAATCGAAGAAGACCTCAAAAGATGGAAAGATCTCCCATGCTTGTGGATTGGCAGAATTAATATAGTAAAAATGGCCATCTGGCCCACAGCAATATACAGATTCAATGCAATCCCCATCAAAATCCAAAGTCAATTCTTCATAGAGTTAGAAAGAGTAATTCTCACATTCATCTGGAATAACAAAAACCACAGGATAGCTAAAACTATTCTCAACAGTAAAAGAACTTCTGGGGGAATCAGCATCCCAGACCTCAAGCAGTACTACAGAGCAATAGTGTTAAAGATGCATGATATTGGTACAGTGACAAACAAGTAGATCAATGAAATAGAACTGAAGACCCAGAAATGAACCTACACACCTATGGTCACTTGATCTTTGACAAAGGAGCTAAACCATCCAGTGGAAAAAAGATAGCCTTTTCAACAAGTCATGCTGGTTCAAATGGCAGCTAGCAGGCCGAAGAATGCAAATCGACCCATTCTTATCTCCTTGTACTATGCTCAAGTCCAAGTGGATCACCACATAAAACTAGACACACTGAAACTAATAGAAAAGAAACTGGGGAAGATGCTTGAGGACATGGGCACAGGGGAAAATGTCCTGAACAGAACACCAAAAGCATATGCTCTAAGATCAAGAATTGACACATGGGGCCTCATAAGATTCTGTAAGGCAAAGGACACTGTCAATAGGACAAAATGGTATAAAGATTTTAAGAATGAGGGCATCCTGAGTTTTTCAAGCAAAAAATAGTATTTTTATTAATTCTTTGGGAATTTAATAACTTCATACAATTTATTTTGATCATCAATATATTTTGATCATCTCTCCTCTCTTCTCAGATCCATTTTCTAGCCCCTGACCAGATTTATATCTCTTAAAAAAATACACCACAAAGTCCAATTTGTGCTAACCATATATTCATGGGCGTGGGACCATCCATTGAAGTATGGACAACCTATTAGAGGTCACACCCTTAAGAAAATCAACTCTCTCAGACACCATCAACTATCAGTACCTCCTCAACTAGAGAGGGCTCATGAGCCCACCCCCACTTGATGCCAGAACTGGCCTGATCTTGTGAAGGTCTCATGCAAGCAACCAGCAGCTCTGTGAGTTCATGAGTACATTGATCCGGTCATGTCCAGAGGCCAATTGGTTGTTGCAGTTTGCTCTGATCTCTGGCTCTTACAATCTTTCTGTCCCTTTTCCATAATGGTCCCTAAGGCATCAGGAAGGGATGTGTATGGATGTCCCATTTGTGGCTAAGCACCGTAAGGTATAAACACATATCTCCTACCCTTGGACCAGTTGTGAATTTCTGTATTAACCACCATCTACTGCACAGAGACGCTTTGCTGATGAACTCTGGGAGTCGCACTGAACTATGGCTATAGAGCCAACTATTTACAGAGCAGTTTATCAATAAGTTCATTTAGCAAAATAACAGAGGTAGGTTCACTTAAGGACTTCTCAGCCATGGGTTGGCTCTTGATTAGGTTTATAGTAGCAGGCATGTGCTTCCTTCTGTGGATCAGGCCTTAAGTCCAATTAGAAGTTGGTTAGCACTCTCTAACATCATGCCTCTGTTGTACCAATGAGTGTGTACGAGAAGCTGGGAAGGTAGGGTGGAGGAGGGTGTCAGAGGAAGGATAACTAACACTAAAGGTACTTGAAAAAGTCATGTGGAAACGTAGTAGTGTGTAAGCTTAATATGAATCTAATTGGAGCTATCCTATGCATAGGTGGGTGCTCCTTCCAGGAGCTATAGATGACCAAACAAAATGCTCAGTGCCAGGCATGGGATGCCTCCCATCAAGTTGTTGGTCACAGGATATCCTGGAGAGTCCACAAACAATGCAGGCTACTGGCATTGTTCTTAGTTCTTGTGGTAGTTTGAATGAAAATGGTACCATATGTTCATAGGGTGTGGCATTATTTGGATGTGTAGCTTTGTTGAAACAGGTATGGTCTTGTTGGAGGAAGTGTGTCATTAGGGGTGGACTTTGTAGTTTCAGAAACTCAAGGCAAGTACAGTGGCTTACTCTCTCTTCCTGCTGCCTGCTGATCCAGTGTGGAACTCTCAGTTACCACTCCAGTACCATGTCTGCCTTCATGCCCCTATGCTACCTGCCATGATGATAATGGACTGAACCTCTGAACTACATGCCAGCCCCAATGAAATGTTTTCCTTTATAAGAGTTGCCATGGTCATGGTGTCTCTTCATAGCAAATAGAAACCCTTACTAAGACAGTTGCCCACTGGAACTTGAGAGTAAGACCCTATTGCTAAAGACACTACATACTTTGGTCACAGAACAGAAATATTAAGTTGGTATTGACCAGGAAGCTTTTTCCCTGCTGATCGGTTTACATAACACTAGAAGGCACTATGCAGGCTGCTGGGGGAAAACTTCAACAGTCTTACCTGCTATAAACCCTGTGAACTACAATCATGACGTGCTGTGACAAGGAATATATTCTATCCTGATGCTTGGTGGGTTCTGTCATGTTATCCTCAGTGGCTGCTGGGTAATGAGGGCATAGCACTAATCATAAGTTATTTGCAGGAAAGTATGCAAAATGTTGTGGAAGAAGGATGATAAAATCATGTCTTTTGCATTTTATAGTCAAAGAGAATATGGCAAAGAGAAGTTGAATGACTTGTCTGAGGCAATATTGATAACTGACTGAACCAAGATGTGAAATCACAGTGTCTGGATAGCTGGTGTTCAAAATTAAGGTAGTGTTAGATAAGAGTCACAGCCTGCTCAATCTACATTTATGCTATTCTATAATGTGCTGGCTCTATTTTACTGGGCCGTGATGAGGTTGGCACTTTGAACTTTGGATAATTTCATGTTTGCCCAGCCTATAAGGAGAAACTTGCCCAAAATTATCTTTCTTCTTGTACACATAGAAGAAATGATCAAAACGAAAATATTGTCAATGATGTCCCCCAATACAAACAATAAAAATAATAGTAATCATTAAGGAAACCAAAAAAAAGAAGAAGAAGAATAGATCGAAATGACATGAGGACCCTAAAGGGCATTGAACTACATGTGCTTTGTAGTGGAGACTGTAGCATACTTGAGAGGCTGCTGTTTTCTCTGCTTTCTTGGAGACTTTTCTTTATAGCCTAGGAGAGGCAGCTCATGACCTTTCTTATTGGACTGGAGGAAAACACAAGATAGTTCTTCATGCTTCTTGTAATCATGATTTAATTAGTTGCTTTTGGAGAAATAGATTATAAAGCCACATATGTTTGTGAAATGATGTCACCAAACCAGGGTGATCGGTCATTGTAATCAGAAAGCAACTCTGTGACAAAATGACAAATGAATTGTTCAATGGAATCCAATGAGGCACAATAAAACTTCACATACACTTTCTCTTCACCTGGTTATATTAGAGCCTTGATTTTTTTTTGTGGTCCCAGTCACATGAACAGAGTGGAAGGTAGAGTGGAGACGGAGGAAAATGGACCCTAGTTATGTCATGTAGATGTCTAATTAATAGGCTTAGAAAGCCAAACTCTATCTTGAGCATTTCTGTTCTGAGGGCTCATAGATAAGCTTCTCTCTCTCCCTGTGTGCCTCTGCACCTTGTCTCCATTTCTCTCAAACTTGTCAATTCAAGGTAAGTATTCAGCCCTGTGAAAGGCACACAAATCTTACATTAGAAATAGATTGCATTGCCCAAGTCACCCTGTCCATCTTTCAAGATGGAAGAGAAGAATCACTAGACTGGCTGCCCTTTAAGCATGATTGTTTTTATTTTGCTATTTGTTGTTTTTGTGAGGAACAGGTCAGGAACTGTCCACTGAATTCTCCACAGTGCCTTGATTCTGATCTTTCACACTTTTTCTTTTCTATTCTCTGATTGGTCCTTGGATCCTATGCTTTATAGAAGAATGAGACATGGCACATATCTATAGGAAATAAGAGTCTAGCAACCAGGACCAAGTAGAAATGATTGAAGCAGGGGTGGGGAAGGGAAACTGAAATATTGAGTTTGAGGCTGATTTTATTTTCCAAATGTTTCTACAAATCGAGAAAGGCACAATTAAGAAGGACTTGCTTGGGAGGCTGTGTGTTCTGAATTAAAATTAAAATTCATTGAAAGTTGTGCCCACAGAAACAGCATCTCTCTTTCGAAATAGAATTCTGGCACTGGAACTCACCAGTTGGAAACTAGACTGATTCAAGCTCTTTTGTTTATCTATGAGCTAGTCAGCCTAGATCCATAGATTTGGAGTTGTGATTGGCCATCTTGAATCATGTCACTTGTGGAGCAATGGAGATGAGGTTTACCATCTTCCTTTACACTGTAGAATGGACATGTCCACAGGAAAATCAGTATATAAAAGATAATGAATGGAAGCCAGACAAGGAATGGAAAACATCGACCCTAGAGCTTTCTTCAATATTGTATTATAATAAATAATCCAAGGCAGGCTAATTTTATAAACAAAAGATTACTTAATTCAAAAATTTTCATGTGTCCTTGGCATAAGCTCAGCTCTAATGAGGAACCTCTTCCCTATGTCACAGTTTGCTGATTTCATGGGAACAAGAGCTCACTTGGCTAAAGTCAGAATCCAGAGATAAAAACTGAGGTGCAGTGCTCTTCAAATGACACACATCTAATTGAATAAAGAATTTCTCTCAGGTATCACCACAGAAAGTTCCACAGAACGCCACAATGAGAACAAACCTCCTGATATATAATATTTTGGGGTCAGAAGTGCCTAAACTGTACCAAACAGATACTGTGTAGAATCCTTTAATGATGTTAACATTTTTTGCCATTGTTGTTTAAATAAGAATTTTGTTCAATTTGTAGAAAGCACACCCTTTCTCTGTACTGATGATCTCATATACATGGGTATTGTACCAAAACATTGAAAAATCTTAGAATCTCAGAGAATACTTATGGCTTTACAATACGGAGAATGTAAATATTGACTATTAGGAGATCAGAGAGACTTTGCTTTCTGTTTGTGTGCTATAGTACCTTACTGTCACATCCATATGGAATGCATTGGTATGAATAATTTCAGAGGTATAAAACCAACGCAGTTTCAGAGGTAGTTTCTGTAAATCCATATGCCCTAAGCTGTAGGAATGTATCATTCTTTAGAACTTTCTCAGTGGTTATAGGAAACGTATGCACTGCCCAACTTCCCAGAGTAGTTGGAGTTACTTTGTCCCTTGGAAAGAAGTTTCCTTTTGAAAACAAAGGCTGCATATTGTGCTGTTTCAAAGGTCATGACATATGGTATATAAATTTTCCTTCCACACGTCTGCCTGCCTGTCTGTCTGTCTGTCTGTCTGTCTGTCACTCTTCTCTTTTCAGCTCAAGGACCTCAAGTAATTTAAGTGCTATACCACTGGGCTTTTAAACTTCAACCCTCACCATGCTTTCCTTATCTCTTTTGGAAAACTTTGACACTGATATGATCTACTGATCTAAAAGTCTTTCTGACTTGGGAAGATGGCTCAGTGAATGCCATTCTTGCTGGATAAACACGAGGATGTCCAGAATCCATGTGGATTCCAAAGCAAGCATCTATAATCTCAGCACGTTGGGTACGGGATGAGAGAGGGAGACAGGAGAATCCCTGGAAACTCACAGGCCAGGTAGCTAAGCTACACAGTGGAGACCATAAGAGACCCTGCCTCAAACAAGGTGGGAGATAAGAGTCAGTGTCTAAGACCGCTCTCTGACCTCCACACGTGTTCTGTGGTAGATTGCACATTTACATTCACAAACACACAAATAGTACACCCATGCCCCCACCCCCACATAATCCACCCCTCTATCTCCCCCATCACACACACACAGACACATACTCTCTCTCTCTCTCTCTCTCTCTCTCTCTCTCTCTCTCTCTCACACACACACACACACACACACACACACACACACAAACATAATAAATCTTTCACAGCTAGGAAGTTTGTTTCATTATAAAATAAAGATGGATGCATGCAATGAAAATAAGGCATGTGTTAGACAGATGGGTCTGGCTGGTAGTGGAGCACTGGAAGACGGTAAAATGGTTGTCCTCATGATCCAGTTTTCCCTTCCTCAGTTTCATACTTCGTCCTTAGAGACAGGTGACCACACCGTCCACACTTGCATTGGCTTTGTAGTGAAGTCTGCCGGGTTTTATTACCATGTTTTGTTGACATGATGTGCAGCTTTTGAGTTAAAGGAGTCACGGACAGCTGCAATTACATCTCAAGTTGGGCAAGGGAGAGACTTTGCTTTTAAATGCTGGGAGTTGTAAACAGACTTGTAGCAAATTTCATAAAGCCACAAGCATTACTGTAAACAAGGTGAGCTCTCTTGAGTCAGTGACTTAAGCCCACACCCGGAGATCAACTTTCAGGGCAAACTGTCAGTTTTATCCTACAAATTCTGATGAGCGGTTAGTGTTTTCTTAGTGTCTTTGAAGTCAGATTGTTCTCTTTTTTTCCATCATGTCTGTCAGAAAGGAGGCATTTCTTCTCATCTGGGCTTGCTGTCTCTCTTTAGGCAATTAACACCTCGCCCCGTCTCCCTCCGAGAGTCACCTCTTTGTTGCTGTTCACATTCATCAATTTCTAAGGTTTTTTTTTTCCCTGAAACTCTAAGGGCTCTGACAGGTTAAACTGTATCCTGTTATTGATGATATTAAATCACACCTTGAGAGGTAGCTCTGCAAACTTTCTGACAGATTGAGAGGAAATGTCATTATTTTTGCCTCTTTACATTTCTGAGTCGGAGATAAAAAGAGTGAGACTGAAAGAGTGTGTATCAGACAGACAGACAGACAGACAGACAGACACAGACAAATTTAGTTCTGAATCATTTGGGTGGGAAAAATACAATCTAATGGGAGCGGGGGGGAGAAAGTTAATTTCTTTAAAGTATTCTCTCATGCACCCTGTCATTTGAATCCACATACGAAATGTATTTGTTAAATTTCCTCACTACTGCCCTATTTTTGTGAGCTAAAAAATCAAAATTTGAAACTAAATTTCCTAATACATGGCAAGTTAAGAGCATGCTGTAGAGTAGCAGCTCTTAACCTGCCCAGTGCTTCGACCCTTTGATATAGTTCCTTAGATTGCAGTGACCCCCTCCCCCAGCCATAAATTAGTCTTGTTGCTACTTCATAACAGGATAGTTTGCTACTACATGTAAATATCTATATTTTCTGATGGTCTCAGTAGACCCCTGTGAGATGGTCTATTCCCAAAGGGGTTGCTACCCACCAGTTGAGAACAGCTGGCATAATGTAATCTTTTTTCCTTACAAAAGAAAGCATTTAATTTGGGGCTTGTTTACAGTGTAGTCCATGATCATCATGGTGGGAAACAGACAAGCAAGGCCCTGAAGCAGTAGCTGAGAACTTTATATCCTGATCCGAAGGGGACAGACACAGAAAGGGGAAGAAGCATTCAAACATGGTCCAAACTATCGCAGTCCTCAAAACACGAATGTAGAAACTGACTTTTTACAGTGAATCGATTAAAAAGAAAACCCTCTTGGAGTGAGCAGAATGTCCCCCAGAAACATTGAAAGGGTAAGTGTCAGCCACTTGCACTGTGCTATCTTAGCACACTTGCTTATGCCCCACAGCTCTGTGACAGCTATGAGAGCGGCTTGTCATATTGTAACTTGTGTGGTGAGGTCTTCCTAATGGCTCATTTCACTTGTACTTGTCTAAAGAATAAAGAAAACCAACACTCAAGATGGTCAACAAAGTGAAAGATCCCAACAAGCACAGCCGCTGACCTGTCTTTTTTCCTTCGTCCTCCCTGGTTGCCATTTTTTCTTTTCTTGCTTCATTCTCTCTCATGTACATACAAGACTTGACTGTAATGTATTTCAGAATTATGTCCACTCAATATTTACTGCCAGCATTCATCATTATGAATAAAATATATGTCTTCTTAGGCAAGTTGACACGAAGACGGAACAGTTTTCAAATTAATTATGGGAAATGGGAAAACATTTCCATTCCAAAGGAATCAAAACCCACTGGTTGAGAACCGCAGGTGTAGCGCAATCCTATACAGTATTTAAGAAGGTTAAAATAGGCTTACCTATTCAGGAAATAGTTTAAGATGTAACCAAGCCAACTGCACAAGTGCTGTTCTAGTGCACGCATGTTTCCAGTAACATTCCTGTCCTTCACAGCCATACAATTATGTATAGACTATAACATGTAGATAACATGCAGGACTTCAGGGTAAATGGTAGAAGAATTTTACAACTAATTGGATATATTCGTGCATTTTCAAACATATGAGAATTTTGTATAAGGGTTTAAGCTTTCTAATTTTATAGTTCTTGTTTTCATAGAACTACTCATGGATAAAGTAACAGACTTTCACACTGAGCGTGGCTCTCTAAAATGAGGACTGGGGGTGACTCCATATTGTGACTTGTGTGAGGCAATCTTGTATGTTTTTTCCTCTCCCAGACTAGTTCCTATATTAACTGCTCAGAAAGCAAGCCACACAAATCAACAGTACCCGTGTCTTTGAAATAAAACATAAGTAAAAATCAGGCTCTGATCACAAAGAACTTGGAATTTAGTTTTAGAAGTTTATATTTTGCTTTTGTTCAACACACACGCGCGCACACACACACACACACTCCTCAGTGAGTCCGAATTCAATACTTTGGTTTCCAAGAGAGTTTTATTACCTACTAAGCAGGATAACTCTAGCAAAGAAGTAATTAACTGACAGGTAGTCCATTGCAATCAATCTACTAAATTAAGAAGTGAAAGGAGGATGGAGCTATTCACGCTGTGTATCTAGGAGTCTGACCACCTAGATCCAGGAAACGGCTTCATGGCTCAGGTGGTGCAAGAGAGGTGCTCATTGTAATGTTTCCGCAAATTAAGTCTACAAGGCCATCTCTCCAAGTAGACTGGGAATTGAGTTGTTAGTTCTTCTCTCCTGTATCTTTTCATATTACTGTTGCTTGCAGTGTCGAGGATCAAATCCCACACTTCTTTATGCTAGGTAACTTCCTACAGCAGAGCTATAGCCCCACTCTCACTACCACTTTCATTTTCATTTGGAGACAGAGTCATACTGCATATCCCAGATTGGCTTCAGGCTTGCTACCCTCCTGCCTTAGCCTTCAGAGTGCTGGGATTATAGGTAGGCACCAGATGACTAACTGTTCTACTTTTTTTTTTTTAAAACTTGATCTCATTCTTTCCTTCTCTCTGTCCACTGAGTTGATTTGGATAAGACTGAGCACATAGTCATCTCTGGCCATGCTGGTGAGTAGCTCACTCACTTCATTCTTTTCATACGGTATACATTTATACTTACTAAACTGATGCTTTGTTTCCAACTGGGAGGGATCCAACCTTGAGTGAAAGGGATTTAATGATGTAAGAGAGAAAGGAGAGTATCAGAGAAGCAGTCGGATTCTGAGGTAAATTGTGATATCATTCTCTCATGGGTCACCATCAACATTATCACTGGGGTTACCATATGTGATGGTGGATCTTGGTGGTCAACCCAACACACTTAGGGAAAAGAACCCCAACTGAAGAACTGCATTTGTTAGATTGGCCTGTGGGCAGATCTGTAGGGCATTGCCTTGATTGCTTCTTTATGTGGGAGTGCCCAGCCACTGTAGGTAGCACTAGCCTTAGGCAGGAGGTCCTGGGCTATATTTGAAAGACAGTTGAGCACAAGCTAGATGAATTGTGACCTGAAAATTTAAACCAAATAAAACTGTTTCCTCCCCAAGTTGCTTTTGGTCAAGTAAGGTATTTATCTCAGCAATGGGAGGCATACTAGGACATCTTTAAAACTACCCGTTATTTGGCACTTCAATGGTTAATCTTGATTACCAATTTCATGAGATTTAGAATCACCAAGGAAACAAATCTCTGGGTTAATCTGTGAAGGATTATCTTGTTATTGGTCTAATTGATGTGGGAAGATTCACCCTAATTGAAGACAGAACAAAACCACAGGATGGGGCTGGGCCCAAGCAGAGCAAATGGGAGGAAGTGAGCTGAGCGTTGGTCTTCATCGTTTTATGCTTCCTGGTGGATACACATGACCACCACTTCCTGCCACCATGCATCCCCTGCCACGATGAACAGTATCCTCTGCAACTGTAAGACAAATGTCCTTCTTTGAAGTTTCTTCTTGTCAGGTTGCTTTCTTGTCAACACAAGAAGAAAAGTAACTAATACAGACACTGAGTAGGAGCCGGGTACTGGGTGAGTTTAGTATTTTTATTCTACCACTTACTGGAGAGGTGTTGTTATTCCTATTTGCATATATGAAGATTTCAGCCAATAAGGCTTAAGAAATTTATTCAAGGTCACAGTGGCTAAGAATTACCTTCCTTGTTTCTGAAGAAAATTGTCTCTTGTTAGAATTCAGTGTCTGGGCAGGAAGACAGACTGTGGAGGGATAATAAGGCAGTGGTCACAGACTGAAATCCTCCAACAACTCTTTTCCTTGCTGTATACAGCTTATTAGTTTACAGGGGGACCCTTTGGCTTTTTTGAAAGCATGTATTGATTCTGTCGTGTGAGGAAAATTTACAGACACAGTTTGTCAGCCTCAGATGCCATTGAAACCTCCCCTACTTTGGCATGGGAAGGAAGGATACTTGTGAAAGGAAGGGCAAGTAATGTCATCATTTGGCCTCATTTGTGAAATGGATGGCTGTGTTCCTGACACAGAGAAAGATGCCCAAAGCCATCTGAAAGATGAAAGGGCTCAACTTGAAGCAGGATTGCTGCAAGATCACAACCTAAGCATCTAATATGTTAGTTCACACAAAAGGACAGCAGAGAACTGCCAGATTCTTCACACTGAGATGGATAATTAGAATTTTAACAGCGTGGAGAAATACTTTTTTTTGCTCAAATCTTGGGAATTACTACATGCTACAAAAGAGAAATTTTTTCTATCAGTTACAGATTTGATGCTATCTATGGAGTGACTATGATGTTTTTGTTTTCTCAGGCCTTGCTATCTGGGTATGTATATTTTTTAGTTTCTATTGTAAAAATTTGTTTTCAAAACTCCAGGCTGATATCAGTATAAATACTAACAATGAACTACCTTAGGTAAGGCATTCAAATAACATTTAGCTATTAGCTGAGTCAAAAACAAAGAACATAGTACATTAATACTCCATCTCAGATATCGCCCTGTGTTGAGGATTTTGTTACTCTCATAACATGCAGTCATTAGTTGAATCAAAAAAACAAAGAGACGTGTTACATCCGTACTCCATCTCAAATATCACACTGGGTTGAGGATTTTATTCCTCCCCAGTCTGAAGCAGCTGTTAGTCTGAGTAACTGGGTTATAAATACAAATGGATCAAGTGCCATTCTTTGGTCATACCCAGGGGGAAATTTTTCTGCATCCTTTTGCTAATACCACCAATCATATTTGGAAATTATAAGGATGGATTTCCCAGGGGCAATCAGCTGTTGTGTAATGAATGGTGAAATATAATAATCATATTAAAATGCTGCTATTTCATACAGCGCTTTCTATAAATGTTTATATTCCACATAACCTTGAAAGTTGCATATTGAGGTTTGTACTAACAATGACAAAAAGCTTGATGCATAAAAATATTCAGACTGTAGTTTTGCAGTTATGTAACCATAAATATATACAATGTATGTGTGCAATGCTGTTATCATACCAAAGGGTTAAGGTTTTTGGACGAGTCTGAAGAAGTTTGATTTTTCTCACTGCTTTGCCTCCTCTCTGGAAGCTGCCACAGTATGCCGCTCTTTGGTGACACTACTTAGACATCCTTTGGACATAGAAAGCTAGCAAACATAGAGAACCTTCCCTCTTCACTCTTGTCATAAACACTGTGAAGAGCTATGTAGGTATGAAGTTACATGTGTAATACAGTGAAATTCTCATTTCCAATCCCATCTGGTGCATAATAGTAAGCAAAGGAAAAGAAAAGAACAATGAAGCAACATGTTATGAACTAGAAATAGATTTCAAACACAATTTTTTTTGGACTGAGACTGTATTCACCTGCCCATTGCTCATAGAGTTCCTTTCATACTGCCTCCCATCTCATCTTTGATCTTGCTATTTCAGAACACTGGAGTAGGAAACCTCAGAAAGAAGATGCTGGACCAACCCCTTTAGGAACAAACTAAAGGTTTCTAAGTATCTAGTCCTTGAAAGAAGAAATGAGAATAACCGTAACAAAAGTCACCTTTTGGGGGCCAGAGAGTAGGCTAGAGGGTGAGATGTTTGCTTTATGAGCATGAGGTCCAGAGTCCACATCCCCAGGACTCAAGGAAAAGCCATGCAGGTTGCATATAATATAGGAACTGGGAAGTAGAGACAAGGGATCCTTGATACAGCTTGCTAGCTAGACTACAGAAGAACAGTAAGATCAGTAGAGGGCATCCAGAAGGATACCTGTTGTCAATCTGTGGTCTCCATGTACACTTGTATACACATGCACTTGCATAGAAGCAAACTCAGCCACACCCACCAAATACACATGCATAGGTTAAAAAATTATCATTTCAAGAATTTGGGAAATTAAGTAGAGATTAACAGGAAAGATTTCGGCTAAGGACAGCAAGATTCTGGAGCATTTAAAAATGTGTCCTCATGTCACCCACCAAGGTGAAAGGAACCATCATTGAAACTGTGGTATCTGTAAAAATGAGTAGGCACCAGACACTGGGAATGAGAAATGGATGGGTTTGGAGTCTTAATAATGTCAGTCCCCAGAACAGTTTCATTGTTTGGCCTGTCTGGAAGCCTCAGGAGGAACTGCATGCTCAAGTGCTTAGGGTTCTTTTGATTTGGTCTGATATAGAATTCATCCCGTAGAGAGAGTTTTCAAAGTCTTTAGTCTTTAAAAATAAAAACTCAGGGGCTAGAGAGATGGGTCTGATGTTAAGAGAACTTATTGCTCATGGAGAGGACCCAGGTTTGATTCCCAGCATCCACAATGCAGCTTACAACCATCCATAACTCCACTTCTAGTGTATTTAACACCCCCTCATGAGCTCTGCAGGCACCAAGCATTCATGATATGTATATGTGTATGCATATATGTATGTGTGTATATGTGTGTATGTGTATATGTAATGTGTATGTGTAAATATATGTATATTCATTCATATAAAATAAAATAAATACATCTTTTAAAAAATCCATCTAACTAAAACAAAAACTTTTTAAAAATACAATTATCAGTAGTTATTTAATATCACAGCACTCGGAAGCACAAGTATCAACT
This sequence comes from Apodemus sylvaticus, assembly GCF_947179515.1. NCBI lineage: Eukaryota > Metazoa > Chordata > Mammalia > Rodentia > Muridae > Apodemus > Apodemus sylvaticus. Next base: position 124,348,886 of record NC_067473.1, on the reverse strand, counting down.
GAAATTAACAAGCAGCTGACCCTAAACCAGACCAAAACAGAAAACAAAGACAAAAAGTAACCACCACCACCAACAAACTAATCAAAACAAACACCCTTTCCCCAAAATCTTAAAAATTGTGAAATAGGATCATTATAGACTCATCATAGGATCATTAAATGGCTCTGATTCAGTTCTGGATTCTAAAAGGCTCCTGAAATGCTAATAAAGACAGAAAACAATTTTAGTCAAGGTTATAGTTAGAATCTGAAATACCTCCCTAAGCTCCTATGTTTGAAAATTTGGTTTCCAGCTTGTGACACTAGTTTGGGAAGTAATGGAGCTTTTAGTATCTTGTGTCTACTTGGTAGAATCAGGTCCCTAAGGATAAGTGTTTGAAGGTTGTCCTTGGTATGTAGTTACCATCCTGCTCTCTTCTTTCTGTTTTACCATAGCATGAACACCCTCTATCTATCACACAGTGCCACAGTCATGAACTAATCTTCTAGGTTATGTACTGAGGAATTGTGAATTGTGAATCAAAAGATGTCTTTGGAATTGTGAATCAAAAGATGTCTTTTTGTTTTCCTTAGGCTTTATGGTCACAGTACTATAAAAGTAATACAGTTACTAACGAGTTCAAATAAGTTGCAGGATAAAATATTAAGTGTTTTATATACACTGAAAATGAAATTAAGGAAGCTACTCAATATGTAAGTGAATCAAGGAGAATGACACTTTAAGACACAAATTTAACATAAGAACTGTGGAAGTACTGGAACAGGAGGATTATGGAATGGTAGAGAGATGAGAGATGCAAGGAGACAATACAAGAATGGGCAGCTAAACATAAGGGCCATTTGGAAGGTCATATGGAATTTAATAGAGTAGAAGACTCTTAAAATATGTACATATATAATGGCCATCTAAATGAAATTGCTAAATAATGGGGGAGATGGAGTCCCAATTAGAAATCTTTAATCACCAAATCAAACTTCCAAAACTGGGAATGGGTTGCTTTTAATTGAGCTGTTGGCCAAAAGGATCCCTTTGAGGGGATACTCAAGCAACTCAGGCTATTGATGAAGCTATTGCTTGGTTCCATGACCTGACAGTAATGCCCTATTGCCCTATAATTCATTGAACACAGAGAAGTTGAGCTGGTGCCTACATAGAGCCTTCACTCCTATAGTACTGGAAGGTGTTTTGTACTTTACCAAGAGAGAAAAATAAACATCAATCCAGCTACAAACTCTTTGATCAACAATGATGAACCACCTACAAGATTTTCTAGTGCAATAGTAGCATAAAGATTGTGAGAGTAACCAATCAACATCTAATTTTATTTAAGGCCCATTCCATGATATGAAACCCCTCCTAACACTGCTCAAGTGGCCAAGGACCTAGGACTATATAGGCTGGGGAGCCAGGGGAAAACAAAATACTACTGTTATCCTAAAGGAACATAGCAATAAAATGACTTCTAGATCAGTGCCTTGCTCAACCACCATCAGAGATGCTTCCTTCTGCAATAGATGGAAACAAATACAAAGACCCACAGCCAGACAATGTGCAGAGAGTGAGAAACTTTGGAAGACTCACTCATAAATGGGATGTTTCCATCAAATATTTTCCTTCAGCATTCAGGTAACCTTGTGGAAGAGGAGGCAGAAAGACTATAAAAGCTAGAGGGAATGGAGAGCACCAGGAAAACAAGGCCTTCTAAACAGCACTACTGAAGCACATATGAACTCACAGAAATTGGGCCAGTATGCACAGGAGTTTCTACAATGTGTCTCAGCATTGAGAGGATTGGACATAAGCCCTATCCCCAACCCAGAAGCTATCTCCAATTGATAGCCACTCAAAAATGCAAAAATAAATTTTGTGAATTGTAGTGACAACTTTAGTTTCTTTGAAAAAGACAGAAGAGAATATATTTTCATAGTAGTCCCAGGTGTGAGATATGGGAAGGCTTCAGACTATCCACAGCAGCTGACTATAATTTGATTTGTGCTCTAGTAGGAGCATGATTTTGCCAGCGGCAGACCATTTCTGTGATTGTGTGACATTTGGAATTCTGAGGACTTTCCAGAGGGCCCCAAGAGCAGGAGTAGGTTGTTGGTTGTTGTGTAGTTGCTGCTGGTTCTTAGTTGTGGTGAAGACCAAACTTGCCCCAAGGAATTTGCTGCACCTAGTGAGCAGAAAGTAGTCTAATGATAATGTTGCCCCATTTTCTTCCTATTCTATCTAGTGTTAGGGAGTTGAAAGGTGAAAAAAGTGGTTAGGGGTGGTAAAGGTGGAAGAAAGAAGAATCCACAAAGTAGCCAAAGACCAGCTACAGTCAAGAGAATCTCACTGGGCAAACAAACCATTCTTAAATGGCCCAATGGCCAGTGGTAGATGGCCAACACAAAATGAACTCAACAGCAAACAAACCAACAAACAAAAAAGAAAAGATCCTTGTTGTTGAATGCTAAAATCATCATTGATTGAAGTTAACGACAACCTTAAGAAGTAGAAATGTATTCCATGTCTACTGAATTGGAAGAATTAATGTTAAGATAACAGTTATTCCTTAAGTTGCTCTACAGGTTAAAGGAACTATATTTTAAATCTAAGGTGCTTTTCTTTAAATAAATGAAAAAGGTAATCCTAAGATTCAGATGGAAATGCAAAGGACCAAGAGAAGTTAAAACTGTCTTGAAAAGAACAAAGTTGGAGAATTCATACATTCTTATTTGATATCTTCTTCATCCTCTGTGATCTAGACAGTACAGTTCTGCCTTAAGCATGCATAAGCATAGGTACAGACAAACATAGTGCATAGAATTGAGTATCTAGAGAAAAAGCATGGCATTTTTGATTAATTGATTTTTGACAAGAGTGTCCAGACATTTCAGGGTCTTTAAAAATGGTTCTTAAAAAATCATGCAGATATGAACGGACATGTAGAAAGAAAGAAGTTGTGCCCTGATCTCATGTCACTTATGTCTCATGTCACTAATAATGTGAACTCACAGAGGAGCATATATATAATGTCAGAACTAACATTCACTTTTATGAAATTAGATTGATGTACTTTCTTAGAAATTAGATTATGATAAGTTACAAAATACACACACACACACACACACACACACATGTTGGCCACCAACAAAATTAAAAACATTTACATTAAAGGATACCATTAATAAAGTTAAAAAACAAATAACAGGACATTATATTTTCAAACAACATATTTAATAAAGATATAATTCCCAAATTATTAAATAATTTTCATAAGTCGATTGTGAAAAGAAACTTGACAAAGAGTTTTTATAGATTTTCCTTCCAAAACAGGCACACAAATATCAAAAGAAAACATATAAAAACATACCCAATACAAGTAGACATCAGAGAAGCATGTGTTGAAACTACCTAAGTTATTGGTTGACACCCAGCATGTTGGTTAGAATAAAAAAGTCAATAGCGAGTATTTGGAAGGATGCAAAGAGAAATGAACTCTCACATATTGTTAGTAGCAATACAAAATGAAGTAGACCAGCAGTTCTCAACCTGTAGATTGTGACTCCATTAGGGGTTGCATATTAGATAGTCACACTGTGATTAATATCAGTAGTGAAATTACAGTTATGAACTAGAAATAAAATGACTTTATGGTTGGAAGTCACCAAAGCCTGAGGAACTGTATTAAAGGGCCCCAGAATTAGAAAGGGTGTGAACCCCTGATGTAGACACTTGGAAGAGAATCTTGATATTTCTTCAAGGTAGAGGTATCATATGGCCCAGAAATTGGAAATATACATTCATATACAAAATTTTTTTAAATGAATGTTTGGGAAATTAGTCATGGAGATCGAAAGATGGGAATGGCTCAACTATTCTTCATTAAATGGATGGAGGAACATACTAAACCATATGTACATAATGAAGTAGTATTTGGTCGTAAAGTGATCAAGTAAAACTATGCCTTATATGATGACCTTGAAATATTATGGAACAGGAAAGAAGTCCTTCAGGACAAACTACTCATTGTAGCATTCTATCTGTATAAATTATCCAAGGTAGGTGAATGTGGAAACAGAGGTAGGTTAACTGTTGCCAGTAATGAGGTAGAAGGTAAAATGGAATGATGGATATGGGGATTCCTTTAGAGGTGATTTAAAAGTCCTCATTAATGTAAGCACTGGGTATCTGAATTAGGAACCCAAATTTTTTTCCACTTGCCTTTTTATTTCTTTTTTTATTGGATATTTTCTTTTTTTTACATTTCAAATGTTATCCCCTTTCCTGGTTTCCCATCCTCAGGAAACTCCTATCCCATCCCCCATTCCCCTGCTTCTATGAGGGTGTTCCCCCACCCACCCACCCACTCCTGTAGAAAATGTGGTACATTTACACAATGCAGTACTACTCAGCTATTAAAAACAATGACATTATGAAATTCTTAGGCAAATGGATGGAAGTAGAAAATATTATCCTGAGTGAGGTAACCCAATCATAAAAGAACACACATGGTATGCACTCACTAATAAGTGGATATTAGCCCAAAAGCTCAGAATACCCAAGGTACAATTCACATACCACATAAAGTTCAAGAAGAAGGAAGACCAAAGTGTGGATGCTTTAGTCCTTCTTAGAAGGGGGAACGAAATATTCACGGGATCAGTTTACAGAGACAAAGTGTGGAGCAGAGACTGAAGGAAAGGCCATCTAGAGACTGCCCCACTTGGGAATCAATCCTATATACAGTCACCAAACCCAGACACTATTGTAGATGACAAGAAGTGCATGGTGACAGGAGCCTGTTATAGCTGTGTCCTGAGAAACTCTGCCAGAGCCTGACAAATATGGAGGTTGATGCTTGCAGCCAAGCATTGGACTAAGCACAGGGTCCCCAATGGAGACATTAGAGAAAGGACTGAAGGAACTGATGGGGTTTGCAACCCCATAGGAAGAACAACAATATCAACCAACCAGACCCCCCCAGAGCTCCCAGGGACTAAACCACCAACCAAAGAGTACACATGGCTCCAGCTGCATATGTAACAGAGGATGGCCTTGTCAGGCATCAGTGGGAGAAGAGGCCGTTGGTCCTGTGAAGGTTTAATGCCCCAGAGTAGAAGAACCCATATTTTTAAGAAGCTGTGCTTGGATATATTCATGACTGTAACCTCAGTGTCATGTGGTGGCATTTAGGGATCTTTGGGAATTGTCCACCAACCTAGCTCTGGATTTACTGACTTCACTCAAGGGAGTTAAGGTGGAGAGTTATAGAGCAGGACATGCAATGTTCTTTCTGGTCTAGCCTCTGTACGCACATATATAGGCTTGCTCACACATGCACACACATACATACATATGCATATACACATACAAAAACAAGCACATACACATGCATGTGTACACACACACACACACACACACACACACACACACACACATTCTGGAATTGATGGTGATTGGTACTTGGTAAAATGCACTAAAGCACTGAACCATATGCATTAAAAAGATACCTCTTCTGCTATGTGAATTTCACCTCCCCAAAGCTGTTTTTCAATGGAGAAAGATAAAAGCATGTTTTACTTGTTCTTGGTCAGTTCTCTCAGTACTTTTGTGGAAGGATGACTCAGCAGAGTCAATATTTTCTAACTGACATTTTTTAAAAGGGCCAAAGCATTTTGTGATATGGCAATCTTAATACATAAGACATAATCACTATACATCCCTGTTACAGATTGCATCAACCAAGCAGGTTTCTCCCCAAACACCATATGGAGATGGCATTCACTCATTAGTACAGCCAAAACGTTCTGGTGTTATCTACAGAGCTTGGGTTGGCAGAGATGCAGAAACACAGAGATGCAGATCAACACAGGCCTGCATGCTTTATACTTCATCAACAGTAAAAGGCCCTTCTTAGATCCTTAACTGTCCAGCCTGGCACTCTCTACTGATTACTTTCAACAGATAATAGCTTGTCTGCTGAGTACTGCTAATTATTTTAGATTGTGAAATTTCACTGTGATTAAATTAATTAAGATCTGTCTCCCTGGCATCCTAAATAAAGCTCTCAGGGTTTAAGCAATACCTTTCTTACACTGGAGAGTGTCTTAAAGGGAAATTGGTGACTTCTTGAAAGAGAACATCTAATTCCTAGCTCAATGTCAATAAAAGATTCTGAACAACTAGAGAGGTGAAATGGTTTAGTTCTCAGGTAGTCAACCACATATTTTTGTTGTGGTTGCCTAGGTCTATTTCTTTTCAGGCAAATATCTTTACTTAATGTTCACATTTGATTTTATTACTAATGTTAACACATTTCCATACCTTTGGCTTCAGGGGAATATATTACAGAAAGAATCCTGATGAGCTGATTTCCTTGCTGTTAGAAATAATAAGATGCATTAAAAGGAAGAGAATACATAAGAAATCTCTTGTTTGAACCTCAAGATTCTAATGTATATATTCATATGCATATTTATATTTTACTCTTTGCTTACTGACTTAAGTATCACATGCTTATATGAGAAAGATATAAGTAATGTGGCAACACATGATGAAGTATAATTGTGAAAGTGGATGATAATTTAAATGTTCCCCAAGAACACATGGTGTGAACTGCTCATTTATAGACTGACAAGTCATTTTTTAGGAAGAACTTGAGCTATAGATCAAGCATAACTCTTCCTCCCTGGTGAACCTCTTTGGGCTTCACACATTGAATATATTATATTTATGTTTGATTCATCACAACAAGACAAAGGGGAAGGGTTTGAATAGTCATCCACAAACTGAACTATCTGGCATCATTTCTACATCTTAAAGAATTTGGGGTTAGAACCTCTTTGTTTATATCCGATTTATAAAGTAAAATTCCCATGTAGATATGATTACGGTAATTCGGAAAAATAATTGAGATTGTCTCTAGATGTCTCACAGTGACTGAGTTTTTGCTAAAGAATGTACATAAATTACCAATTAAAAGGACCCAAATTTTAGAATTTTGAACATATATTGGTGATAGAGGTAACTGAGCACTGTCATAAACAAATGAAGATCTGAAGATTGTTCTTTTTTTTTTTTTATTTTATTCTTACTTCTAAATAAGATGGAAAGATACTATCCCATTTCTGTCCAATGGAAGAGTCCTCAGAAGGGAAACAAATAAGTAGGAAATTGGATTTGTCTTAATTTTAGGAGAACTAACTCAGAAAGAAAAATACAGTTTGAGACCTCAATCTGAAGTTTAAGAGGCTAAATACAGATCAGGCTGCTAGATCTGTACGGACGCTGCGGAGTATTGTCATGTCAATCAGCAACATACTAAGACTAAGCTTCCTGAGAAACCCACAGGTAAAGTATGCTAGCCTGCTACTAAGAGTTCCCCGCACTTTCCAGCTTCCTATGTGTATCCTCCCCTGGTGTTATTTTCCCTCACATTGCATGAGACTGGCCTTCTGAACAATAAGATATGACTAAGTGCTGGTGTATGGTTTTGAAGTTGAGTCTTAATATCCATCATGAGTAATTTCTTGCAATCTTGGGTTATTTTATCTGGAAGCAGCCAAGGCCATGTCCTGAAGACTTTCATCCAATCTCAAGGAGAAGTCCACAGGGTGGGGCCTGCTGTCAGCAGCAGCACCAGGTTGGGAGTTATCTGAGTGAGCCATCCTAGATCCACCAAATCCACTGCATCTTCAATTGACTGGAACCTTCTGAGCCAGACCTTATAATGTATCATTGATGTATATCCTGACTTTAGGGACTATGGGAGATATATATATTTTTTTTTTCTGTTTTAGAGTAACTTTAGGTAATTCTGTACCAATAGGTGACTGCTGTGAATGTTTGAAAGGTGGTCTCAGGAGCCTTCAGTGAGGAAGGGAGATGCATGTTTGAGAGGACAGAGCTCAGTAAAGGGCATGCTGGGGAGTTAGCTATGGTGTGGGCAACTGGGCCCACTCCCCTGGCAGACCACTGGGGATTCTTTAGGATGCAAATGAGAACCATCTTACTAAGTGAAGGGAAATGTTGTGTCTTTGCGCACTGTCTCCCATTTGTCATTCATTTAACATCTATGGTATCCTCAGTTCCTCTATACTTGCTAGCCACCTTGCCCTTGGGTTTCTGTAGAATGCAAATCTCTGCCAGAGAAACAGAAAGCTTCACAGGCTTGAAACTGGGGAGCTGGCAGCATGTGTGTGAACTGTCCATGGAAGCCGCAGTCAAATGAAGGTTGAGTGAGTGAGTTACAGGGCGGCTGGTGATTGGGATGCTGAAGCTCTCTGCTATAACCATGACTGTTGTCATCGGGGTACTTACAGCGCCACTCCCCATCAATTAGAGCCGGGATTTGAGATGAAGTCCACTTGTCTTCTTCAGCCTGGAATGTGCTCCCTGTTCTTTGTTCTGTCTTTCCACTCAACACCACTTTCCACCTGGTGTGTTCTTACTTGACTCTCAAAGGCCAAAGGTTACCTACCCAGTGACCCTTCCCTAATAAGACACCCTTGCCTGGTGAAATTTGCCTCCCTTTCTTTTCTAATCCCCTTCTTCCAACTGCTAGGGGATACTTATTTATCTTCTGCTTATGCACTTTTGCTCATGTTGAACTTCCTTTACTAATTCTGAGTCCTACTATTACTCTAGCATATATACTATATACAGTAAACAGTATGTATATAGTGCATGTGAGCAGAAAGAGCAAGCTAAGGGGTGTGAAGTCACACATACTGCCTCTGTAATCTTCCACAATATTCTTTGTGTAGTTTTTTTTGTTGTTGTTTTACAAAGATACTCACAGATAGTCTTTTATTATGGATAACAGAAAAATATTTACACACTGTTGGATTGCTTGGACTTTACTGTGCAGAAGGAGTAAGCCAAGTGAGAAGAATGATTCTGCCAAGCTTACTGGGTTTGCAAATACATAATGTTCAGCTGCTGGCTATCCAACATGCCAATTAGCACACGTACTTTTTAATCTCTTGTAGGACGCTGTCTTTGTAAGGATACTTGTGCATTTATGGACTCTCTGTAGCAAACAAATATAGTGGATATGTTGCCCTGTGAAGTGTGGCAAAAGGTTTGGTTCCTATTATTAAGGTTTGAAGCATAATGTTTATATCTAGAGGGAAAGAGGGACCAGCCCTATTTCAATGCTGGCATTGTTTATAAAAGCGCCCAGGAATCCACCATTCCCAAACACTAACAGATGCCACTTTTTTTTTTTTTTGTCCTGAATTGACCCAACGTCCTCATCCTCGGTTCACTCTATTGAGGTTTAGCCAGTGTGGATTAAGTCATTGTTTTCCCTGAGGGAAGGACAAGGCAAGATGAAGAACTTCACTTTGGCTTATTTTCCTTAGGTTTTACTCCATCAGAGGACCCCATGGCTTATGTGTAGGGCATCTATCAGTTGCTGGACCTTGAGAATCCCTTTCTAGCAGATGCCAAGAGTTAAGTGGATTTTCCAGGGGGCATTATGAAAGGTGCTAACAGATGTTGATGTCAACTTGGTCATTAACATACTTCTCCAAAGCCACCTGAAGTCCCCAGGATAGGGCTTTTCTTTCAGCCTTTCCTCATTACATTTTAGCTCTGGTTTGTGAAACAGACCTTTGAAGAAACTTGAGAGCTACTTTGGAAACTCTAGCAAGAGGGAGATGTCTGCAGCTCTGAAATATGCTTTTGACCTTATTTCCCATGCCCACAGGCCAGAGAAGGCATAGGCAGATGTGAATTTTTTTAATTGCTCTGAAAATATAGTATTGCTCTTTAAAAATTAACTATTAATTCTGATACAACATTTGCCACTCTGCCTATTAAAGGCCCTTAAAATTTGATATTAGGAAATTCTTACCATTTTAATCACAGAACCCCAAGAATCCCTCTTAAATTCTTATCAGTTTGAAATTCTTAAGTGCTTTTATTTGTCCTAAAGGAGGATATGAATTGGTGATCTATGTCTTGACGCTATTTCTTCCTGATGTTATCTGAGCTACAGATAAGTATAAGTGCTTAGGCTTTATGGTTTTTATTTATCAGCTTAGGATTTAGTTTGGGGAGTGGTTTCGGATGCCTCTGATGTCCAGTGAAAGGGAACTAATCAGCGATTTCACATCAGTTCTAACTGACTGAAGCAGCGCTGTTTTCCCAGGTCTTGTTTTAGTTCCTTCTGTGAGTAATGCCTGAACACTCACTGTAGGGAAAGCCATTGCTATGGTTTTGAGGATTCCCTTTTACAAAAACAGTCCCACTTCTATCTATCCATTATCAGTCACTCCTCAAAAGACCCGTCTAGAATATGTCTGGTATTTGCTCATCAACTATGCCCTGTTCCCTTTCTTTGGAGAACCACATGTTCTTCCCACTCACCATTATTTTACATACGCTTCCTTTCAGATTCTAGAAATGGTCTTGAGATTCAAGATCAATTCAGGCTCACATTTCCTTTCATCTTAATGACTGACCTAGGAATGGACGTTTCTCTTAAATTAGGCAAGTCAAACTTTTCTAGGGACTTTTGGTGGAATTACCAGGCAAGAACTGTACCTGTCCCCCACGATCTTACATGTCAGTAAATATGCTTAGCATTGTCAGGGTCTACTTTTAGCACCAAATGGAGAGAACATTGGAGAACTAATGTCAGAGAACCTAGTCAGAGATACCAAGATACTCTGTTTTAGATCTAGCCATGCTGGAGACAACTGAATTTACCTTGTTACATGAATTGGTAAGACACTTGTATGGCATTGTTTAAGCTCTCAGAGTTGGAAGTGGAACAAATATAAACTGCTTGGGAAGCTCTTGGCAGAGTGGATTTCCTGTAGATGTGGTAGGGTGCTGGAAAATAGCATTATTAGGTCCGTGAAGATGTCTTTTTCTATCATTCTAGGTCTTTGACTTGAATACCCTAATTTTGAACACTGATATAGGTGTGGGTAGGTAGAATAAACTTAGGATCTTGTCTCTGTCTCAAACTGATCCAGGAACTTGGATAAATTCTTTCCAGAGCTAATGCTTCTGAGTTTAAAAGGATAAAAACAAAACATTTATTTTACGTTTTTTGCATTTGGTTTTACTATCTTTTGAGAATGTCACACATGAGCATTGTATTTACATAATTTCTAACCTATCTTCTCCCCTTCCAATCTTTCTGTATCCCTTCTACTCCTCAACTTCACAAGTCCTTCTTAATTACCATTATAATAATAACACACACATATGTGTGTATAAATGTTATCTGCTGAGTCCATTTAGAGTTGCTCATATGTAAAAGGGCTGACCTTTTAGGACTGGATAACCTATCAGGGCTCATCACTGCAGAAGACACATTCCTTCTCTTAGAAGGAATTAATTAATTGACTACAATCCCTCACCTTGGGGTAGAATCTTGTGAGATTTTCTCTATCAACATTAAGATTGATCTCAGCTGATGTTGCGTTATGCAGGCCTTATCCAGGTACCCAAATTGTTAAGGTATCATGGGTGCAGCTCTCTGTCACATATAGAAGATACTCACAGCACATATTCTGGGTCTCCCACTCTTACAGTCTTTTCACCTCCTCTTCTACAATGTCCCCTGAGCCTTCAGTGTAGTGTTGTGTCATAGAGAAGTCAACTGGAGCTGCGTTTTGTTCTCTGCATGCTTACCTTTTGTGAATTTCTGTGATAGTCTCTATCTGCTGCAAAAAGAAGCTTTTAAATGAGGGCAGAAAGCTACAGTCACCTGTGGGTTGTAGGGTGTGGGATGGTTGAAAGTAAATCACAGAAGAATGAGCCCAAATCCCATTGTCCTCAGAAGAAGGATAAGTAGGACGTGTGTGTGTATGTGTGTGTGTGTGTGTGTGTGTGTGTGTGTTTCACCAAGTGCTGCAACTAGGTACTCCTTGGCTTTTCAATCTTCATGCCCTACCAAGGGCAATGCCTGGGCCAAGCCACAGGCCCATTCTAGATTCAGTGACTCATGTGTTCCTCCTCTCTTAGAGCAAATGGAGCGTAAGTCCTCAAAGCTGGAGGGATGCATGTTCGTTCCTTATGCAGAAGGAACCAGGGTATGGGGCTAACACATCTCTTATTCACACTTGGACAAAAGGCCTTGCCTTCTTTTTGTTGGCAATATTTTTGTTTTGTTTGTTAAGACATGGTTTCATTTCATTATGTAATGCAGACTATCCTTGAATTCACTAGCTAATCTGGATAGTCTACACTCATAATCCTACTGTCTTGTCTCCGAAGCACTGGGATTGTGTCACTCTGTCTAGATTAGGGGACTTGCTCTGCACAGTTTGGCAAGTGGGGCTCGAATGAAAGTGTCAGCATTGCAGTCTAGACATTCATGTGGGGAATGACATCCACTTTAAGTGTTATTAAGCTCACTGTATGTAGTCTTGGTGAGATCATGGTAAATTGAATAGCCAACAGCTCAGAGAAACTTGAAGCCTTCAAGAATTTTCCCATCCTCTCATCATCCCCCTTTGTTTCCTGTTGCTTAGCTTTCAAGGGCTTTTCTTCTGTCTGATGCTAAGATGAAATTCCAATTCTTACTTTGGCAGAAAGGCCACCACTGTCAGTATTTTGAAGGACATAATTTTCTTGAAAAACTGAGATTCTTTCCAGAGAAGGGGTGTAGATCTCACAGACAGCCCAGGCCACATGACCTTCCGATGCTACATGTGGCCTTCTCCACAGGAGCAGACAACCAGGAGAGCATGCTCTATGCCCTTACTTGCCTGCTGATTCACCCCATAGATTCACATTACAGTGCCCTGGTCTACTGCTAGGACTCCAGCCACTCATCTTGACTACATTAATACATTTGTGCATATTGCACAAGTAAACAAGAAACTCATGCTCCACTCCCATGAATACCAACATGGAATGGAAACATCTTAGAACCTTGAAGAGTGATAACTTTCTCTCTCTCTCTCTCTCTCTCTCTCTCTCTCTCTCTCTCTCTCTCTCTCTCTCTCCCTCTCCCTCTCTCTCTCTCCCCCCCCCCTCTCTCTCTCTCTCTCTCACACACACACACACACACACACTCAAGGTTGGCTTTATTTTGCACATAACCCAACTGTGCATACTTTCCATTTGATCATGCAATAGGTGCACAGTGGAAGCTTTGCCTTGTTGATTAATGGGTTATTGGGCCATTTAGTATCATTAGAATTTCTATGAAGATATTTTAACATCTTTAGCTCCATTATGTTAATAGCATTGCTTTCCACTGGCTTCAACTTTAATCACTGTGCTTGGTTTTTTGAAAATTGCTATCTTGGTATATGTGTATGCATATGCGTATGCATGCATATGTGTATGTGTAGTATATGTGTGTGTATGTGTATGCGTATGCGTATGCGTATGTGTATGTGTGTTGGTTATCTGGGTGTTGGTTACTTTGTAATTGCTGTGATAAAATAACATGACCAAGGTAAAATAGGAGAAAGTGTTAATTTGAGGCTTGCAAAATAAGAGGATGAGAGTCCATGGCCGTCATGGCAAGGAGCATGGCAGTAGACATGATGCTGGAGTGGTATCTGAAGTCTCATATCTTAACCCACAGCATGAAGCTTGAAATCTCAAAGCATGGCCTCATTAACTCATGTCCTTCATCAAGGCTATGCCTCCCAATTTTCTCCAATAGATCCACTAACCAGAGACCAAGTATTCAAATATATAGGCCTATGGAGCCACTCTCATTAAAACCACCAACAGACAGACACACACACACACACACACACACACACACACACATGAATTTTCTATCTACTGGACTAAATTTTTTTTTGTTTTTCTGTTTTTGTTTTGTTTTGTTTTGTTTTCTTGCCCTGATATTTTTCCCTTGGGAAACAACCTTATTTCTTAATTTTGATTTGCTTTTTCTTAAATTGTGATTTCTGCTTCTTGACTGAAGCATGAGTAGCTTGTTCATTATATTCTTCCCTTTGTAGAACATCTATCAACACTGGAGGCATGCATTGTGATTGCCTGTTGAACTGGTTATTACATAATGCCTTCTCAGTGGACCAATTATGGTGAACTAAGCACTTTCAATGCCATCTAACTGGACCCATGTAAACTCCATTGCCATTTTGGTTCTGTTCTGTCACTCGCTGCTGTGTTTTACTTGCTTTGGCTGCATGTTGGCCTCCCATGTGGTTTCTAATCCATCCCAGGTGCTGAAACTCATAAATGTTATTTGCGTCGTCGCCAACACGCTATATTAGAATGGCCTCTCTTAATCTGCAGTGAATTGAGGGCTTGGTTGACATATGTTTGCATCAATTCTTATTTCTTCATTTGAGAATCTTTTCCATTTTTATGGATAACGTTTGAGGTTATCCATTCCCTGTTATCCACGTGATTAATATGTACCCCAACTCTTGGCTTCTGGTATCTTCACTGTGGTTGAAAAGTTCTTGGTAGCTAAACATTTTGTTTGAAGCTATGATAAGAACTGACTTTTATGTTTACTGCTGATAAAGGGACTTTTCAGATGTCCATTTATGGATGTGGTGGTGGAAGTCCTTTGTGAGCTGAAAAGAAACCAGTACACACTTGGAGTCTTTGTTGTGCTGGAAAGTCTCTATCCAAGGCTCAAAGCAGTGAGAGTGGAAACATACTCCTGGAAATGCCCCATTCCACACCATCAGATATTGCAGCCCTGGCCACATGTGGCTCTTTAGTAATTGAAAATGCAGCATGTGTATCATAGAAACTCAAGTTTCATTTGATTTCATAAGTTATCCCACGTGGCAACAGGTGATACTTGGGAGTCATTGAAAGTTGATTAAGACGTCTATCTGTAAAGTTTGTGAGTTATTCTTTTATTTCTCTTGGTGTTTAAGTCAACTTGAAAAATTAATAATACTTTTCTCTCTATTATGTTCTGTATGCTTTAAGATGCATGATCTCATTTAGTTTCACCTCCAACTGCAAGGAAGTGGTGATCTCACCTCTCTTTTATCGATGCTAAAATAAACTCATATAGAAGATCATAAATGGAGTTGTAGTTGCAACCTGAGGTCCCAGATCCCTTATGTGTGGTTATATTTTTTCTGGAAGATAGTGAATTATTATACTTCTTCTTGTATGGTGTACATGAAACCCATGTAAATTCTCAGAAGAGCCTGCCATAAACTAGACCAAACTGAGGAGCTTAGAACACTGAAAGTTATAGACTCAATTATGGCTCATAGAGGTCTAAAAGGTCAGAGTGTCCCCAAGCCATGCTTCCACAAGCGCTAGAGCAGGGACACCTTCCTAGCATCTCTCCTTTGACCTGCTCACTGTATGACTTCCTCAGCTTGCTAATGAATCACTCCCTTCCCATGTTACTAACATAATGCATGTGTATCCTCCATGTGCCCCATCTTCACATGGCACATCGTGTCAGACCAGAGCAACCTTCTTCCTGTGTTAGTTTAACTGACTACATTTGGAATGGTTTACACTTTCATGTCTGGGATTAAAACCCAAGCATATTGTATTTAGGATTGTATTGTATTTAGCTCAAAACAAAAGCTGTTTCCAGATTTTTCAGGGAATTTTACACTGAGATTTTTCTGGAAGCAAAGTAAACATAAACCTAGACTGAGAACCAGGAGGCCTAGGTAGAATCACCAGTATATGACTCCCTCCATTCTTTTGTTTTCCTAACTTTGAACCAGGGAATGACAAAAACTGGGTCTGGTGTCTTCTCTCTCCCTGTCTTCTGGCAGGTCTTACTAAGCAATCAAGAATGCAGAGCCTGGCCAGGGCAAAGCCAGTCCCTCCACAGGCTGAGCCCACTGATTAACTCCAGGGCTTTCTCTTTTACACTTCTTATCCCCACAGCAGTTGAGGGGTATAATCCTTCCTGTAAGTTCAGGAGAAGTGGCAGCAGAAGTCACTTGACTTGGCCCCTTCACATTCCTCAGTCCTTCTGAGCACAGCTAGTGATGCAAAATAGCTGCTCTTGGAGGAAAGAAGGGCAAAGGAAGGACCATATACTATGTAGAGAGGGATGCAATGCTGTGACCACACAGTGTACAAATTAGGTAGACCCAAGCTGGTCTGAGTCTTGGTATAGTCCATTATTGAAGATAAGGAGTGAAAGTCTGTTCCCCTGAGCCATTGTTCTGCCTAATCCTGTCCTCCCAGCACTTCTGCCCAGTGATGGACCCAGAATTAAACCAAAGACCAGTGAGAAATGTTTAATCCCCAATTGTTCTCACTCTTTCCAGACTTGGCTATTGCTTTGGAAACATTGAAGAAACATTCTACCTTTGTTGGATGCCCAATGTCAACAACTTGACATAATCCCTGCTCAGAAGTTAGGGAGCGAGGTGTTTGTCAAAGCAGATAATCTAACCTGAGATCAGAAGCCTTGGTTCTCAAGTGCCTAATGCATTATTATTCCGAACAGCTCATGCTCAGGGGTCCATTCGTGACTGGCTGTGTGTCTTCTTCAGCCTGCCGTGTTTCAGTCTTCTACTGGAGGCCTGATGCAGTGAGGTTGGACTTGTCCTGTTCTTTACGTATAGGATACCCTGTACCCAGGACACCAGAGGGCAAATAGAGAAGACTGTCTCTGTTCTTATCGGCAGATTAGGTATTTCTAAATGATATCTACAGCTAAAATCCTAAATTGTACATAATCTGTAGAAACAGGAGCTGGTGTCATCTGCTGTCCTCATTAGCTGCTGAGTTCCATACGGACCTGCCCAGGTGGCTGGGGGTTTATTTGCTTCCTCATACTATAAGTTATGTGTTGCTGGTTTCCTTAGAAACCAATTTGTTTAGACATATCCATTGATTTGACAAATGTATTTTAAAGTAGTTGTCTTTTAATGGGCATTTAAAAAGTGCTATTGCAGTTACTGTAAAAACATGGGTTCTTCTTTCAATTTACAGAATATACTTTTCTCTGAGCCTGGAGTTCTCAGGGTGAAACTTACTTTCAATTATGATTATGTCAATTTCAAAAAAAATAGAGTCTAATAGAAGAGTATAACTTAATAACTAATTTAATAGTCAGTCACAGGTTAAGCTACATTTTGACAAGAATAAAAGAAGAGCCCACATGTAGCAGTGGTTTAAGGATGGTTCACAGCTTCTTTCTTACATTTCAGAAGAGAAAGCCATCCATCCAGGGGCAGCATGATAGTCTGGTCCTTTCCATTCTGCTATTACCTGTATACACACACACACACACACACATACACACACATACACACACACACACACACACACACACACACACACGCACACATATACACACACATACACACACATACACACACATATACACACACATATACACACACATACACACACATACACACACATACACACACACACATATACACACACACATACACACACACATACACACACACACACACAGAGGCACATTTGGTGGCCCAAGATGGCTGCTTGGTTCCAACCATTATGATTACTTTCTATCCAGCAGTAAAAAGAAAGATTCGTACAAAAGGAACTCCAGTTTCCTTTGAGAAAATTTTCTAAAAGTTGTACACTTTTTTTTCCTGATAACTGTAAGTACTTAGGGTTGAGGTCATGGCTACTTGGAAGGGGGGGTTGAGAAATATAGAGTTCACTTTAGAGCAACTATGCACAACCAATAAAAGTGTTCCTTTATTAGGGGACATGTAAAAGAGAGATGTTGGTAGTTTCTGCTTAGGCGTCATGTTCCCATCCGACTGAGATGCTGGATAAGCCAGGGCTGCCCAGGGTCTCTGGTACTTACCCTTTACTCTATGATCTCTACTTGTCTTTAGAACCTCATTTTTCAGGAATCTCTTCAAAAATATCCTATGCTCTCTCTCTCTGAGAGACTGAATCTTTCAGTTTCTCAAACTGTTCTTTCCCAGTACCGTTATGTGCAGCCCATCTCCCCAGCTTTGAATGCTCTCATCGCTATCTTCCACACACTTCCTGTTTATGTGACACAAATCATTGCTATGACAAAGAAACCCAATAGAAACAGCTCCAGAAAGGAAGGTCATATGTTGGCTCTTGGCTTAAGAGGTTTGCATTCACGGTTCTCCTGATTTATGGACATCTGGTCTGAGATAAGTAAGGGAGAAGAAGCCTTGTGCTATATGAGTGCACGGTGGGGAAAAGCCAGTGACTTCAAGGCAAACAGTTAAAGAGTGACATAGGCCTGGGACAAGATACATCTTTCCAGGACATGGTCTTAGTAGCCTACTTCCTTCAAGCATTTCCCCAGCTTGTACAGTTTCCACTCCCAAAGAATCTGTTCAGGAACTGAATCCATGAGTGGGTTAAGGCATCTGTGGAGGCAAGCTTTTAATACCCAATCTCTGAACACTCCTATTGGGAAGCCTCTTTTGTAGGAACTGCATATAAAAAAGTATTACACCCTTGAGCCTGTCTGGCTTATCTTCAAGCTCTTAGTCTGATTTCACATATTCCAGGTACTCTTGACTAGCCTTGGGGTCTACAAGGTCCTGTCCTTACCTACTTTCATATGGCACAACCTCTTTGATCAGTGTTGACTATTATCTTCAGTTATATACCTGTTTTAGGTACTTTTGTACTGCTGTAATAAACCCCCAAGGCAACATATAAGAAGGAAGGGTTTATATTGCTCATGACTCCAGAGGGATGAGTCTGTCATGGAAGGAAAGTATGGAGGCATCATAAGCAGAGGAGAAAAGTGAAGCTACAACTCTTCAGACTGCAAGCACAAAGTGTGCGTGCGTGTGCGCGCGCGCGCGCGCGCACACACACACACAGTGAGAGAAAGGGGGAGAGGGAGGAAGAGAGAGAGAGAGAGAGAGAGAGAGAGAGAGAGAGAGAGAGAGAGAGAGAGAGAGAGAGAACTGTGAATAGTATGAGGCTTTACAACCCCAAAGCCTGTTCTGAGTCAGTGACATTCTTCCTCTGGTAGAGCCCCATACCTCCTAAGCCTCCCTAAATAGCACCAAGAGCTGGAGACCAAGTATCCATATATCTGAACCTATGCGGTAGCATCCTCATCCACTACAATTCCCATCCATGATTCTTAATGAAAACTTTCTTGTTTCTCTACTAGACTGCAAGTTCCCTGAGGATGGAGCTTGTGCCTATGTCTTCCATAGGCCACACTACTATGCCTATCAGGGTTCAGCAGACAACAAACATTCAAAAAATGTGTGTTGAATGAATAGGTACATAAGTCAGCAACTGCTTTAATATAAAGTATTTGATAGTTTGAAGTAATACATTATAGAGAATTAGATGGTGGGTGTTTGAAGTACATGCAGAGGGCTGAATATTTAAAGCAAAAAATTGAAGCAACCTAGTGAATGACTGTGCTTCTATGATGATCCTATTTTCTCTTTTATCATTTAGATTTCACTTAATTGTAAATTCAGCCTACAATTGATGAAAATGGCTGTTTTTGTTTTAGGAATCAATTTGTATATTGGTTAGCTTTACAGTGTTTCTAATTGGTTATATTGGCCTCATTTTGATCTGTTCACAAGATGAGGGAATGTGTTTTGTATCCACTTCATGCAAATAACTTCATACATAGTTTGTCAGTTTATACTTAGAAATATAGATAAGAAGATTTCCTGTCCCTTAGTATATACTGCTTTAAATAGACCACACTGTACTAATACATTTCTGTGGGCACATATGTACTGCATAGACATACATGCAGGCAAAACACTCCTAAACATAAAATCAAATTAACAATTAAAATAAAGTATTAATATGAATAATGGTCCCAAGGCAGAAAAATGTATCTCATGGAGTATGGCAGGCTAGGATAAAAAGACAGATGCAGACCAGCTGTTCTCCCAGTTCCCCTTCACGGTGGAGCTCCTCACTCCTGAGTGGTTGACACGGTGTCACACAGGTGCTTTGGTCCCTGTACCAGTAGGCTAGCAGCTGCCTGGCTGTCCCTCTGCTCCCAGCACCTTCTGTGCAATCTTTTTCTAGAGCCAAAGAAAAAAGAGACCCTATTTTATACTAACTCCTGCAGTTAGGAAACAAGGACTGCCTCAGCCCCAGCTACTGGCCCTAATTTGTAATTCTTATATGCATGTTGTGATAATGGATGGAAAAATGGCTTTGAGATAAAAATATAATTTTCATATTTTTGCAGATACGTTCAGTGACAGAGCCTCCCCATTAGCTCCCATAGCATGTCCAGACAAGTAGTTCTCTGTCTCTGACTGTCTCTGTGTCTCCATATCTGTCTCTCTGTCTCTGTCTCTTTGTCTCTGTCTTTCTCCCTGTCTGTCTCTGTCTCTCTGTCTCTGTGTCTCTCTCTGTCTCTCTCTCTGTCTCTGTCTCTGTCTCTGTCTCTGTCTCTCTGTCGCTGTCTCTCTCTCTCTCTCTCTCTCTCTCTCTCTCTCTTTCTCTTGTGTGTGTGTGAGGGAAAATGAATTTTGAGGAGAGTCTTGAATTGTACTTCCATCTGATGTTTCCTGAGTTTTCAGAGAGTGAGTAAATAAATGTCAAAGGACTCCATCCTCCTCCCTCTTTTTCTGAGGAAAATGCCCTTTCTGTATATATGGAGACCTTCCAGAAATGCTACTAGTATTTCTTGATGGAAGCCTCTGATTATTTATGCTTTCAAAACCATTTCTCTCTGCAAGGAGTAGAGGCATTACCCTCAGACCTGGTTTTCTTAGAGGATGTTCTAGAAGTCAAGTTTCTCATGACACCTTCCAGAGGAAGTGAAAATTCAGTGTGTCAGAACTTCCAGTGAAACATTATTTTGAAGACACCCCAGCTGAAATAGGGAGCTCCAAGCTGAGTCCCAGGGAATCCTGGGAAAGGGCAGCACCCTCTGGTGGTCCAGGAAGCTGCTGATATATGCGCATTGTGGAGCAGTCTTTGTAAGACTGATGAAGAGTGAAAAATGAAGGCTCTGGTAGAACAGAGTGGTCCATTAATCAAGGGCATTTGGATCTTTGAGCTTTCTGTGTGTGTGCTGGAATAAATTAAGGTAAAAGCTAATCCATCACAGCCACTGCAAGGAGCAGGTACACAGCCAGGAAAGTAAAAGGCAAGGGAAAGGGTGTGCATCTGCAGGTGGGAGTGGGCTCCTTACTCTAGACCCAGTTGAAGTAATGAGTGCCTGGAGGAGCGTCTGGCAGCCATCAAGCTGTTGGCTTGTTGGTATCCCACTCTATTGGCCCATGAGTTCGACTTAATGGGAAGAGAGGGAAGACTGGGATATATAACAAGGCACAGCATGCAGACTGTATCAACACCCATGGGAGTGGAGAGCTTAGATGTCATTAGAAAAAAATAATCTGGATGGCTACAAAGATTGATGACAGGGAAGAAAGAAAAGGAAAATGCCTTTTGAGAGTGCTTTTGCCTTGATCAAGAGGTGATTTATTTACTGTTTCCCATGGCAAGGGGCATAAAATGAGTTTCCTGGGTTGGAAAATGGCCAGGGGAGGGTTCAGATATGGCAGTCTGTTAGGAGCTGAAGACAGTTTACTGAACTTTTTGGCCAAACTAGTATGGCAGCTGAGCAGTGTGAATCTGAGGAGTCTACAGCCCTGTGGGAGGAAGGACAGGCATGTGGTGGCTGAATGACAGGATGATTTAGAGAGAGACTGGGAAAGACATGGAACCAGACCAAACACAGGATGCTGGGAGGGTTTTTCCCCAAGATAATAACTTCTATTCACTGAGATTTAACCAAGAAACTTTGGGGACAGGGGAGGTAACTTGGTAGAGTTCTCAAGTGGCATGCATGCTATAGGATATTTGTTTATTGTACATAGAAAGCCTAATTGCTAGCAAAATATAACAGCTTAAATAGATAATGCATTTGTCTGATGCAATTAGATGTGTCCTGAAGAGATACAGTTTAGGTATGCCTCTAAAATCCTCTGCAGATAAGGATGCTAAAGAATGGAAGATTCCTGCCAATTTTAAAGCAAGTTGCTTGGGATAGGTCTTGTGGTCTTTGCTCTATGACCCAAGGCAAAGTCAGCTAGAAGGCCTTGAGCCTCCCCACTGTAAAGGTGAAATGGTTCAGTCCCTACTGATTTGTCTTTGAGTTCCCCACCATGATTGTGACATGGATTAGCCTACCAAGGGTGTAAGCTAATGTAACTGCCTGCAGTTACATCAAATGGGTTACCTGGAAGGGAAGCTGGGGATGTATGGGAAGGCAGCAAAAAGAGATTGAGACCAAGACAACAGTTGCTATTCAAGATCCCAAGGTTTAATGGAGGACTCCAAATATATAGGTGGAGGAAAACCTCCCCCCCCCCCAGGCTGGATATTCTGCACAGGACTGGTTTGGTTGCTCCACAGGTGGCTACTGTTTCTCAGGAGTAGGTCCTTGAAGACAATGGGCTTCATCTTGGTCTGAGCACTCTACCCTAGGTGGAGGGGGATTATGGCTTAACACGGGAGTTCCAGCTCAAAGGCTGGGAGAGGAACTTCACCTTGGTTCCTGTCAAGTTCCTGCCAGGTGGCATGGCACCCCAATAAGGCTCTCTACAGGGGATGAGCTAGAGATTTCTTTTATAAGCAGTTAGGCCTTTGATAGAGAAAGCAGCTGGCAGAACACAGGTAAAACAGTATTCTAGGGAAGAGAGCTAAGGAGACCTCTTGGGTCTGGAAGTACTCAAGAGAAAGGCAGACTAGCTCCAAAGAATGACACAGATAGAAAGAGATTTCTAAAGAGCTAGAACTGTATTGTAGGGTCAGGCTTGTACATAGATATTTTGCATATAGTTAAGAAAATAAAGTTACCTCACTGAGCTAGAAGGTTTTTTTTTTTTTTAACCTCAGTTTACCCCTCCTATGTCTTTATTGATTATAAAGCCTGGGGTAAAGCACTGCATTACTCAGGTGTGATGATGCAACTGTAATCCTAGCACTGGAGACACAGAGATCAAAAGATCAGACGTTCAAGGTCAGGATCAGGTGCATAAAGAGTTAAAGACCAGACTCAGCCGCTATGAGGGCCTATCTCAAGAGAAAAGAGTGTATTATCTGAGTTAGTCATCTATTAGAATGTGAGGTAGATGAAAACTGTGCCCATGTGCCACACGGCTTCCAGATGTGTGTTCTTCCTGGATTCTAAGAGATGGACCGAGGCCTAGAAGAGCTGAACAATGTGTTCAAAACCACAGTCAAGCTGAAATGAGAAAGTTGTGATTTAAAACACATGACTCAGAGTTCAGACTAAGCTTCTGCCTTGCCTGAGAAGCAGTACACAGACCTATGTTCATAGGTATAAGTAGAGGTATCTCCTACTGTCTCAGGTAGCAATTACAGGGCAAAAATAAAGGTTGACAATTATGTCGCTTCCTATATGCTTTCTTGATTTCATGGCCTTCTTGGCCTTGGCCTTCATTTTGTTTATTCTCTTCTCCCTTTCTTTATTTGTACCTACCTTTTAGAATGTGGCTTTTGATTTGCCTTCTCATTCTGCTTTGCTCCTTGTTTATGTCCAGACAGGAAATGTGGAATAGTGATTAAAGGTATGGTGTCTGGTGCTGGGCTGCCTAAGTTTAAATCCTGGCTTTTCTACAAAATTTCTGTGCTTCACTTTCCTTACAGTTTACTTTTATCTATGGCTATGAACTCAACCAGATCCCAATGTAGTAGCTTAAAATTTCCACAATGATTTAGTTGCTCACAGTTCTAAAAAATCAGCTAAAGCTTGGCATGTGTAGATCTAGATGTGTGCAAGAGCTCTGTTCTATGTGGACTGCTGGGCAAGAGACTATAAAGGGAACCCATGGGAAGGCTAGATTGGAGCTACAGGAGTATCCAAGGTGACTTGCTTCATAGCCTGGAACTCAGTTGGGGTAGATGGGACATCCAATTGTTGCCTGATTTCCACCCCCCTTTGTCTCTTCACATGACCTCTTAGCGTTCAAAGCCTATGCTTCTCTTCTGGGTCTCAAAATAATAAAATCAGAACATTCCAGTGCACAGAAGGGGACTAATGATGTTTTTGCTTAGTTGGTTTTTGTTGTTATTGTTTTGTTAAAGAGCATTATTCACCTATACTAAGGGCTAGAATGGCCTCCTTCTGATGAAAGCATGGCACATGGGATAAGGGTGGGTGCAATCCTGGGATGGTATTTTCTGAAGACATTCTACTTCAGATGATCCTTCCTAATTGTGCGTTTAATGTAGGTGGTACACACAATGGACTTTCTTTTTCTGACAGCAACTTAATGAGCTATCTAGAGGAAAGTATAAAGAGTTATAGCTCTGGGGTTCTCTGTGAGTTTGCAATGAGTATTCGGAGCAAGGTGTGACTTTAATGGCACAATTATCATTATAAGCCAAGTAGATATGTAAAAGTAAGAAATTAAAAGCATCCACCAGTTAGTTGTGATCTTCACCTAAAAAAATCAAACATTTAAAAAGATGTTTGCAGAAATAAATTTATTATTTTTAAAATGAACTACTTGAAGAGACTCTGAAGTGGTTGTTACAGACAGTGTAAATGAATTTCATCCAGTATTTTCAGATAGTCCTGCCTTACATATGCAATAAACAAGTGGACATAGGATATGCCGATGACCTTGGTTTCTGAGATTGAGCATGACAATCCCATCATCCAAGAAAGAAGGAACCAGGCACCTCAACAGATCCAGCCAGCTACACATCAGGAAGTCTATGGAATGTTACAGATATGAACAGACTCTCTTTTCTTTCATGCAAAACTCTGACAACATGTCCTTCCAAAGATTTTCATGCCCTACACCAGTCTCAGCTCAACACTATCTTCTAGACCACCTTCACGCACAGCTATTGTTTGCTCATCTGACATAAATGAATTTAAGCAAGCACACTAAGACACCTTCCCTCAATCATTATTCCTTCATGAACAGCCAGTGAGTGAAATTAATCTAGGCAGGAAGGCAAAGCACGGAGGAAGAATAACTGAACAGCTTCACCAACACTGTTAGAGACATGTGACATCCTGTATAGGAAGCAGTTAAAGACTCAACACTCTAGAGGGGTGAACAAAAGGGTCACTTAAAGGTGGATTGTTGACTTACCATGTGCTTTCTTAGTGACAGGTAATTTATCATGCCCGATTTTCATCTTTTCATGAGAGGAGGCTCCTTTATACTTCTGTTGTTGGTACACACAATTACTATATTGAATTTTTTAACCTACTTGATTTGAATATGTTATGTTGTAATAAGAGAGATAGTCCCTGAAGTAGAGTGGTATAAATTGTATCAATATTTTATTTCTCTCCCACAGAACAGTCCAGAGTAATTTTGACATCTGAACTGTAGTGTGTCCATCTCGGGGCCCAAGAAAGTTATTGGAACCATTGCTGTCCTCCAGTTATAGCAAAGACAGGAAAAGGTAAGCAACCTTTATAAAGCCATAATCTATAAGTCACTTTCATTGTTACTACTTACTTCCCATTGGTCAGATTTGGTCACATGTCTGTAGTAGATTTGAATACATTTGAAAAAAGTAGTCTCCAACAAGACAACTATATGCCTTGCTAATTCCTGCGTTGATTGTAGAGACTCCATCATCAAAGGAGATGATACTGCAAGGTTATTAGTAATTTATAATCCTCATTATTCACTGAGGTCCCTGAGGATCAATAGTTTTACTCCTTTTTTCTTTTTGAATTTTTATTAGATATTTTTTATTTACATTTTAAGTGTTATCCCCTTTACTAGTTTCCCCTCCAAAAACCCTCTATCCCATACCCACCCCCCCCATCAATCCACCCACTCCTGCTTCCCCTTCCTGGCATTTTCCTACACTGGGGAATCAAGCCTTCCTAGGACCAAGGGCCTCTTTTCCCATTGATGTCCAACAAGGCCATCCTTTGCTACCTATGTGGATGGAGCCATGGGTTGTTCCATGTGTACTTTTTGGTTGGTGGTTTCATCCCTGGGAGCTCTGGGGATTCTGGTTGATTCATATTGTAGTTCCTCTTATGGGGCTGTAAACCCCTTTAGCTCCTTTGGTCCTTTCTCTAGCTCCTCCATTGGGGACCCTGTGCTCAGTCCAATGTTTGACTGCAAGCATCCACCTCTGTACTTGTCAGGCTCTGGCAGAGTCTCTAAGGAGATCGCTATATCAGGCTCCTGTCAGCATGTACTTCTTGGCATCCACAATAGTGCCTGGGTTTGGTGACTGTATATAGGATGGATCCCCAAGTGGGGCAGTCTCTGGATAGCCTTTCCTTCAGACTCTGTTCCACACTTTGTCTCTGTTTCTCCTCCCATGAGTATTTTGTTCCCCCTTCTAAGAAGGACTGAAGAATCCACATGTTGGTCTTCCTTCTTCTTGAGCTTCATATGGTTTGTGAATTATATCTTGGGTATTCCAAGCTTTTGGGCTAATATCCACTTATCAGTGAGTGCATACCATGTGTGTTCTTTTGTGGTTGGGTTACCTCACTCAGGATGATATTTTCTAGTTCCATCCATTTGCTTAAGAATTTCATGAAGTCATTGTTTTAATAGCTGAGTAGTATTCCATTGTGTAAATGTTACACATTTTCTGTATCCATTTCTCTGTTGAATGACGTCTGGGTTCTTTTCAGCTTCTGGCTATTATAAATAGGGCTGCTATGAACATAGTGGAGCATATCTCCTTGTTATATTTTGGAGCATCTTTTCGGTATATGCCCAGTAGTGGTATAGCTGGGTCCTCAGGTAGTACTATGTCCAAATTTCTGAGTAACTACCAGATTGATTTCCAGAGTGGTTGTACCAACTTGCAATCCCACCAGCAACAGAGGAGTGTTCCTCTTTCTCCACATCTTCACCAGCATCTGCTGTCACCCGAGTTCTTGATCTTAGTCATTCTGACTGGTGTGAGGTGGAATCTCAGGGTTGTTTTGATTTGCATTTTCCTGTTGACTAAGGATGTTGAACATTTCAATAGTTTTACTCCTTTAGCATGAAGCATATGATCCTTAAGTATCTTCTCAACTCAACCAAATATTATCAAATAGATTTTCCTGAATTTGCATCTCTGCTCACACATTACCTTTAAACATTAGTTCCATGATATGATTCTTTGCATTGATTTACCTGAAGATTCATATTATAACCTACACAAAGTACCCATTCTGTCATGGGCAGTTAATACTTATGAAATGTTTACCATGTCCCCTATACTTTGCTAAGCTTTGGGCTTGCAACAAAGAATGAGGCTAATCAAATCTTTTCCTTCTAGAACCTTCATCTATTGAGGGTGACAGATATCCAAAAATTGCTTCTAAGTAAGTTATTTAGAAAGTACAGTAGAGGGAAAATCTAAGATGTGATGGCAAAATCTAATATAGAGCTTTGGAGGATGATGGAACTCTTCTTTAGAAAAATCCATGTTTGAATCTAGCCAGTAATTATTATTGATCATCTTTTTATTTTATTTAAAAAAATATTTGCGTGTATATGTTTATGTTCATGTATGTGTGCCTGTGTGTATGCCTGTGTGTGTGTGTGTGTGTGTGTGTGTGTGTTCATGCATGCAAGTGGGCAAAAATGTGGAGGCCAGACACATCAATGTCAGCTGAAATTCCTTAGGCGCTACTGATCTTTTTTCCTAGAGACGGGATCTTATTATGTAGACCTCGATGGCCTGGAACTTGCTATATAAACCAGGCTAGCCTTGAACTCATAGAGTTCCATATGCCTCTGCCTCCTGGGTGCTGGGATTATAAGCAGCTACCTTTACTTTTCTTTTTTTTTTTTTGATACAATGTCTCTCATTGTTATGGGGCCCACTGAGTTACTGCTAAGCTGGATGGCTGAAAATAACAAAAACAAAAACCTTGGCATCCATGTCTCTATCTCTTGAGTGAGAATACAAGCATCTAAAATCACACTTGACATTTTTTATGTGACTTCTGGGGTATCAAATTGGGTCCTTGTGTTTATAAGGCAAGTTGTTACTGAGCCTTCTCCCTATCCATTGTTGCATATCTTCTATGTCCTGGGTACATTTTAAAGGAATTGTGGACAGAAAAGGTGCAAGGTAAGAGGAGCCTCTATGAAAAGTACAGGGAAGAACAGCTCCATCAAAGGAGATGGCATTTATACTGCCTTGAAGAGGACTTTGCGAGGTCCAGGAACAGTCAAGAAACTGAAGGAAATGCAAGAGGAGGAGAATGGAACAACTCTGGGGAAGCAGAGGAGATCTAAGTCATGAGCTGCTTTGCCATCCAGGCTAAGAAAGCCTGTCTTTGTGCTGTAGGCACTGAGAAGGCTTTCAAGACTTAAGAAAAGAAAAGCCGTGCCTTCACTCATTTCCATTTATCAGATATTTGGGAGGCTGATTATGTGCCAAGCCTTGACTAGGTAGTAAGAAGCCGATATGACAGAAGCTTCTGAGACTAATTACACTCTGACATCGATTTTCTTGCCTTTAACAGTGAACCCCTTGGTTGTTGGTTTGGTCTATAAAGAATAATACATTTTCAGCACTTGCTCGCAGCAGACAAGCATGGCAAGGTTAGGCCAGCGAGACACAAGATGAAGTAGTTAGAGGATGGGGCCCTTGCTTTGTTTCCTGCTAGTTTGGAAAGAAAAATTCTGACTACATCCAGAGGTAAAAGCCTTGAGGATTGCAGAGACATTAGACAGAGGTACAGCATCTTGGTAATCTGGGAGCCATCCTATCAGCCCAGGGCCATTTATGCCTGGACTGCTTCTATATGAGAGTGAAACAGGCCCTTAATCTGTTGACATCAATGTTACTTTGGGTTTTCTATGACTAATGGAGAACCTCCTCTTACCCAGTATAGTAGACAAGGTCTCAGTTCTCCTGAGTTATATCCTACTGTGGAAAAAGTAGGTGATAACACACACACACACACACACACACACACACACACACGCACACACACGAGACAGACTGTTGGAAATGAGCATTGTGAAAAAAGAAGTGTTGCACAGCTCCCTCATGTGAATGCTTTAAGACAGTCTTTCTCCAAAAGAGATATTCTAGGGGATCATGTGATGGACTTTAGAGAGATCCCCAGGAAAGG